>NW_025214041.1:5825-8804 GCF_004010195.1 Chiloscyllium plagiosum | reverse complement strand
TCGGGGTTATTCTTAAGGGTTCGTATGAGCCCCACATCGTGTTTGCCTTATGCCCTAAAATCAGTTGGGACCCTTATTAATCTTGGGTCCGAGACATCTACCATAGGTAAACGCCAGACGACACTCCTGGTGGGGATTTCCTGGACTGCCCTGTCTGCCTGAGTTAGCCAATTTATTTTCTTCCTATATGTCCTTATAACTGCATTGAAGCAGATAACCACACCGATCCTGAAGATACAATCTTTCGTTTTTTGTGCCTGTCGTACCCATGGTCCCAAATTCTGGCACCTGTCGCTGGATGCCTTCGCCAATGATCCATGAGGAAAAGAGCCTTCCACATCAACAAAACAGGGTCTACTTCCCGTCACAGATACTTAAAAAAGTTTAAAGTGACAGCACATCTGTGATCATTCCAATAAAATTCGCACAATAACAACTGATCTGGTTTAACCAATCTCCTGAACCAATCCTTCTCTTATGATTTGTCAGGACCATCGCGGTGTATGTGTGCTGTGCAGTGCAGCATATCTCCAGAAAGAATATCGGTGTTAATGGGATTAACATGGCTCCTTGCTTCCTGGGTGAGTGAATCGCTCACGGAACCTATCACTCTCTGACATGCATCAGGGGTCGTGATTCGTATTTTCCAGCCTGCACTGTTAAATCTTCTTTTTGTATTACCTGCAAGCCCGTCGGGGTACTGCGCAAATCCGACCCCAGTCTCACTATAAGATCCCGAGACATCAGATTTAAAGAACAGAATTCCGATAACAGAAATGTGAATTGGAATGTTTTCCCATTGCTGGTTTCGCACAATAGGGGTGCGGTAAATCTGTCTCGTGTCACGACTCCTGATGCACCCATTAAGTTCAGGAAGCTTCCATTCATCTTTATTTGCGTCGACTCTCTGAACTGCCTTGAATTATGACCTGAATATGTTGCCCTTGTATCTTCCAAAAAAGTAAGAGGTGCACCTTCCACATATAACATAGATGTAAGCATTGACTTATATGCATCATCGTTGTACTGAAAATATAGTTCACGCTTCGCAAACTAGTGTTCAGTGTAGAGGTGGGATATGTTTCAGTGCCCATAAGGTTAGTAGTAGAGATGAGCATAAGCGAAAATTCGTTGCCAAGCATAAAGCAAAGAGGTTTACCTGTAACTTTGGGGCTGTCCACCTCCAACTCAGCCTTCCTCCATTAGTCACCCTGCTGCCCAGGCTCCAGAGCCAATTGAGGCTGTCTGGGCGTGCACTGTCTCAGTCAGTGGTCCATTGCTCTGCAAACAAAGCACCCGCCAGATTTACCTCTGCCAGCCCTTCTTTTCACTCATCACCTCCTTCCAAAGGCTGGGCGACCATTTGCATCATAGTTAGCTGAGCTTTATGTGTTTGCTGTTCCATTTTTAATTTCAGTTTTACCTTCTCTTGGGCCAGAAAGTTTTCAGCATGTAGCGCGTTCCATCAAATTCAGGTTTCCCGTGTCCCAGGTAATACATTGGTAAGACGCCTCATGTAATGGGTGCCTGATAGCTTTCACATATTCCCTTTAAAAAACATTTCCCTTCTTCTTATCAACACTTCAATGTCAGTGGCCTGAAACATTCGAGTTCCTTTCCAGATAAGGAGTTGTTTTTTTCTACTTCCTTGGCTGTTGATATGGTAATTTGCTGGCCTTGTAAGTCTGCTATTAGTTCGGTTTAAATATACATCGATTTTCTTTCTGTCTGCAACACTTGCCCTCTGCAAAGTCAGGCCCTTACTTTTTTGTTTCCCTGTGCTTTTATTGGTTTCAAAAGAAATGTTAATTTTCCATTGCAATGGACATCACATTATTTTCACAGGTCCGTGCAACATCTCGGGCCGAAGTGCCTGTACTGCACTGTAATGTTCTATGTTGTAAGATACAGTTCCTGCTGGTTTCTGATGTCTCTCCTTACTGTGGAAACTTCCAGACACATCTTCCAGTGATTTGTCTGCACTTCATTCAATCCAGAAAACTGTAGTTCCTGTTGAGAATGTGATCTCTCTACAATGGAGAGAGGAAAACAGAGTCGGTGACAAAGCTGAGATCACTTAAGTTCTGTCCAGAATGAACAAAAATTACCCAGATCTTACAGTGTCCTGTTACTTTAACATTGCATTGTGTACCGAAGCCATCATACCAGTCTCTGGTCTGCTGCAGTTCTCCTTCAAGGCACAGCGCAAGCTGGAAGATCGGCAACTCATTTTCTACTGAAAGACCATGCAGATTTCAGGACCCAACATCGAGTTCAGTCATTGTGGATCCTTTCGTCCCTCTTCCACATTTTTCACCCACCCACACATCCCATCGGTTACGAAAACGAATCATTGGACTCGAAGCGTTAACTGTCCTTTCTCATCATAGATGGACAACAGCTGCTGATTTTGTTCAGACATTTTGGCATTTCTTCAAAGAACATTTCTTCTTCCGTTGTAATCGCAAGACTGCAGGAACCGTCTGATTGCAGGAGGCGAAGTTTACAGGAGATGAAAATAATGCCAAGGGCTGGACCATTGCCATTGTGAAGGTAGATGAGCTAAGCTGGGGCTGTGCAACTAAGCACAGAGAAGACTGAGTGAGAAACTGATTAACATGCACATATTATGAAGAGGATAGATATGTACGACAAGGATGAGGCTTTTCGAGAAGGAATAATAAACTGTGACATAGATGAAAAGCAGAATAAAAGCGGTTTAGAGGAGATTTAGGAAGAACGCTTTCACCCATAGGGTGTTGTTAATCTGGAATTTCTTATCTGAACGTGTGGTAATGCTAAGTGTTATGAGGACATTTCAGCAGTATGTAGCCGAACACGTGAAGATCCAGAGCACACGCAGATAAGGACCAGATTCTGGAAAGTGTCACGAGGTCAGACAGACGTGAGATGGGTGTCCCGAACGAAATCGTTCTAAGGCAAACTTTTGTGCTGAAAACTGGGTGAGGCCGCGACTCT
>NW_025214041.1:0-5775 GCF_004010195.1 Chiloscyllium plagiosum | reverse complement strand
TTTTAGTTTATGGTTTGAAAGGTGTTCAGACCAGACTCGGCTGCTCATCTGCAAAACGTATAACATTCATGCAAAAACCAAAATGCAACATTTTCCTCTCAGCGATGAATAACTTCGATGTCTATTTATGGTAGAGATCGATAAATAGGTGGTAGCCACTTGGCAACACGATGATATGGATACGCTAAAAAAGACATAAAAGTGCTGTGTGAGCTATGATGGTACAGAATGGCGTGGCGGGGCAGGAGCAGTGTTAAGAATGGCCTACTTCTGCTCCTTTCTGCTTGAGTCTTTTCTGGCCCAGGTTTTTAAACAATCACAATGAGAACAATGTGAATCTAAACCAATTAATATTTTCTGTCTCACCTCCACTTCGCCACCCTCCAAGCTGGAATACATAGCTCCTGTTTCAGCTTTAGGTCAGACAGTGGAGGATTCTCACAAGTTCTCTATCAGGCTGAACGTCCCTTCACATAGGTTTCCAAGTAGACACATGGAGCAAGCGATTACATGGATGCTGGGAATTCAGGGACAGACTTCCCTCTTGCTGGGCTAGAATTCTGGCCAAGGTTATGAAAGTGAATTTCTGACATTTTGAAACTTACTCTGGATTCTTGCGACTTTACTAATTAAACTAAAATTCAATTTGCCCTTGCATAACATGATTCAATTTTCACTATTTATAAAAAAAACCATGCCACGTGCCCTTGGATGTAGTAATGCAGAAGATTGTTGACGTTGTGTACAGTGTGGGTCATTGTGCCGTATGAACATTCCAAAGGATGCTGGTAAAGTACCAGTGAATCGAATTCTCTGACGAATTGATACCGATAGAAGGAAAATCCCAGTACAGTGGCGACAAAACATTGCCTGTGATCAACGCAGGAAGCCACGGTAAACGAACACAGAATTCAATTATGCCTATTTTCACCACATTTTACTATGTCATTTTCCTGAACCTGATGCTCCATAATCGATGATCCATCGTCAATATAACCTCCTCTGCGTTGTGTTTCATTTCAGATCTTCAGCAAAAAAAATGAGTAATAGGTTTGAGGGGTCCAGTGGTAAGATTAGTAGCTATTGGTCATCAGTACACGGCAGCTCCAGTGGTGCAATTCGTCAGTTTGATGTAATTGCACGACAGAATGGAAGCGCGTAAGGTGCCAAAGTTGCACATTCGGTTCTCGCCAGGTGTTGGTTTTACTGATAGTGACCAGAGATGATTGCAACTTCAAGCTAAACAACAGTTCAAATACCGAATATTACACCGCAAGAAAGTTCATTTTGGCCCTAACGTTGCACCGACCCGTGATACCACACTGACTAGTATTTTAACATCATAATCCGCAAGGTTATACAATGACCATTTCATTGCCCTCAAAGTTGTTGAGTCTACGAGTGGTGAAGGCAAAGCGTTCAGCACCCTTACTACTCACCAATAAAGGAACCTACCTCGGTATCTATCACCCTCAAGTTACATCGATGTGCCCTTGTGCCAAAATTACCATTTGAAAAAAAAAGCCTTCACTGTCCACTTTATGGCAACCTCTGATCATCTTCTATGTCTCTCTAAATTCACCCCTCAAACTTCTTGTCGCTATCAAAAACCGCCTCAAGTCCCTCTACCTTTCCTCTTAAGACCATCTTTCCATAGAAGGCAACATCCTAGAAAATGTCCTCTGCACCCTTTCCAATGCTTTCATATCCATCGTATAATGTGGCGACCAGAAATGCACGCAGCTCTACGAGTGCGGCCACACCAGTTAATTTCTGGAGCTGCAAAGTGATAATTTCGCTCTGAAACTGAATCACTCTCCCAAGAAAAACTAACACACCGTGCTCCTTGCAAAAAAACGTGTCAATGTGGGTGGTAACTTTCCGAGTTTTACACACATGGGCACCAAGATCGCTCTGCACATCTACACTTCCAAGAATATTACAATTAGCCAAGAATTCTTTATTCTTGTTGCTCCTTCCAAAGTAAATTATCTCACACTTTTCCACATTAAAATCCATTTGCCACTTCTGACGTCAGCTCTGCAGATTATCCATGCCCCTCTGTAGCCATCTGCAGATATTGGCACTATTGACAACATCGTCGATCTTAATGTCATCTGCAAACTTACGAATCCATCATTCGATGCCCAAATCCAGGTCATTTATAAAAATGACAAACAACAGCGGACACAAAAAGGAACCTCGTCGTACACGATCAGTTAGTGAACTCCAGGATTATCATTTCCCATGAACTGCCACACTCTGTCTTCTTTCAGCTAGCCAATTTCTGATCCAAACCGCTAAACCATCCTCAATCGCATGACTCTGTATTTCATGCAACAGCCGACAGTGCCTTCCTGAAAACCATATCCACCACATCAACCACTTTATTCTCATCCACCTGTTGGCTCACCTTCTCAAAGACCTCAATAAGGTTTGTGAGGCACAACCTGCTAATCATAAAATCGTACTCACTATCCCGAATCAACTTCTTCCTTTTTCGATGATCATAATTCCTATCTCTCATAATCTGTTCCAAAACGTTAGCTGCAAGAAAGCTAAGGATCACTGTTCTATAATTACCAGCATTGTCTCTACTCCCCTTCGTGAAGAAGGGGACAATATTTGCTAAACTCGGGTCTTCTAGCACTAATGACATAAACACTGACGAAATAAAGCTTATAGTCAGAAGTTCTGCAATCTCCTCCCACGATTCGCAGAGAATCCTCGGATACGTCCCATCAAGTCCAGGGCACAATCCTATTTTTAGACTTTCATGAATTGCTAACAACTCCTCTTTATGACTGTCAATTTCGTTTATTCTAATAGGTTGCATCTCAATACTCCTTTCGACAGCATTGTCTTTTTCATTTTTGATATGATAAAAAAAATATATTCAGCGTCTCTGCTATCCTTGGACTCCGCTGACAACTTCGTACCTCTGTTCTTGACAGGCCATAATCATATGCTAGACATTCTTTTATTCTTGAACTATCAATTGAAAGCCTGACGATTGTTCCTGCCAGACAAAGACTTCTCATGCCTCCTCTTCGCTCGAAGTAGCTCTCTCTTTAGGCCATTCCTGGTTAGCTTTTAATTCCCAAGTGTCCTACCTCAGCCTTCACAGCTCATGTTTACATACGCCTCCTGCTCCTTCTTCTCAAGAGATTCAACTTCTTCATAAACCCAGCTCCCTGTGTCGACTTCATATTCCCTGCATGACGAATACATACTTACCAAGGACATGCCGTAAGCTTTCCCTGAACAAGCTCCATATTTCATGTGTGCACAACCCTTTATGTTACTTTCCACATGCGATGCATCTTAACTCTTGCCTAATCGCATCATAATGGCCTTTCTCCCCGCGATACCTCATGCGCTGCAATAAATACCTATTCCTATCCAACACTAAATAAACATAACCGAATTGTGGTCACTATCAACAAAGTGCTCACTTACCTCCAAAGAGAACAGCTGGCTGAGTTCATTACCCATAAGCAAATCCAATGTTGGCCTGTCTACATGCTGCGTCGGGAAGCCCTCCTGCACACATTGGGCAAAAACAATAACATTTCCAATCAATATTTGGAAAGTTAAAGCTCCCCATAACAACTACCCTGTCACTTTTGTTCCTATCCAGAATCATCTTTGCAATCTTTTCCTCCATATATCGAGAACATTTTTGTGGTGACCTCTCCATTCCTGATTCTATTCTCAGTCCATTCTACCTCAGCAGATTCAGTCTCGTCCTCACCAATATCCTTTTTGCTACCATAGTACTGTCCTTGACGAATAATGCCACATCACCCCCACTGAAACGACCTCACTGTTCTGACTGAAAAATCGAATCTGAGGTACCAGGAACAACTATTCTCTTCAGTCCTCCGTTCATGTCTCTGAAATGGCCACAACATCGAAGTCCCAGGTAACAACCCATGGCACCTACCTTATCCCAGATGCTTCTGGCGTTGCAGTAAACACATTTCAAGCCACCTTCATCCTTGCCAGTACACTATTGTAAACCTGAAACGCTATTTATGACAAATCCACTCACAACCACCTGCAAACTGAAGCTACAAATCAGCTTCACACTCCGCGGCTAAATTCGTTCAAACCCTCATGAAGAGCTTTGGCAAACTATCCCCTCATGATATTGGTACTCCTCTAGTTCAGGTGAAGACCATCCTGTTTGTAAAGGTTCATCGAATCCAGTATGAGCCCCAACTAACCAGGTATCGGAATCTCTCCCTCCTGCACCATCCTTGCAACAACATTTTCAAATGCTCTCTCCCTACACTTCATCTCACTACGACGTAGAATGGGCAACAAATCAGAGAGAACAACTCTGTTTGTTCTAGATTTAAGATGTCACCCTCGATCCCTGAAATTCTGCCATACATCCACATCACTTTTATTACCGATGTTGTGGACAATGACTTGGAGTTGCTCCCTCGCTCCCTTAAGGATCCTGAAAACATGATGCGAGACATCACAAACCCTGGTAGCTGGGAGACAACACACCAATCATGAGTCTGCCCAATATCCACAGAATCTCAATCTGTTCCCATCGATATGGAGTCCCAAATAACAAATGCTCTCCTCCTCTCTCCCCCACCCTTCTGAAAAAAAGGGGCAAACTCTGTGCCAAAGACCAATACCCAATGGCTTTCCCCTTGTAAGTCATCCCGTCCAAAAATAACAAATAAAGAATACATGTTACTGAGGGGCACGGCCACAGCCGATGCCTGCACTGTCTGCCTGTTAGCGTTTCGGCTCCCGAATGTATCCCATCTATCTATTTCTTGTACCTGAAGTGTTAGTGCCTCCCTATAACTTCGCTCAATTCCACTCAGACTCCATATGATCTGACATCAAGTTCCCAAACGCAGTTGCCAAGGAGCTGGAGCTGGGTGCACTTCCCGCAGATGTGGATATCCTTGACATTATTGAAGACCCTTACCTCTCACATTCTACAGAAACAAATTTCAAATGTCCTGCCATCCATTCCTAATATTGTCCACATACACACACTCATATATATATATATATATATATATATATATATATATATATATATACGAACATATATACATGTATATAAAAATGTGTGTGCACTTGCACGTATGCGTGTTCACATCTATATTTAATAGTTGCAAAAGAAAGTTGATTGAAACGGCATCTATTTTTTTTTAAATGATTTTGTGGAGTGTTCTGTCCTTGGGAAATACCTCAGTACTTTCAACCATCAGAAATACTCCCTGAGTGAATATCCATCTCTCAATAGAGATACAGAGGTGACGTTAGAAGATGTTGACGTTTATCATATCGCTGATCCTGTGCTGTGGTAAATTCTGGAAAGGATGTTTAGTTCGTTTCATGTTACTTATTTTGTTGCAACCTCGCACAGGCCATTAAAACAATCCAAAAATTATTAGATTTATCTCATTGGATAATGTTGTCAGCAAAACTGGAACCGAAATGATAAAGATGTTTGAAGTACTGATTTAAAGATTATAAGATTCAAACAGGAACATTTTTCGAGTCTTGTCACTGGATATTTTGGGGGAGATGGATGAGCAGCAAATGGTCTCACTCCCTTCTCTGTGATTGCAGCCAAATGACCAAGGCAATAGATGAAAAAAATGGTGCATTTCATCGACAGGTCAGTTCGCACTCACTATAGTATACTTTTGCTTTGTTTGTCGCCATCGTATAAAGGGTTAGGTGAGTGGGGAGATCGGCATTCTGATGGTAAGCTGAGACATTGCGATAATT
>NW_025214040.1:37129-38473 GCF_004010195.1 Chiloscyllium plagiosum | reverse complement strand
CTTGAAGGTCAGTTAGATTGGCCAGTAATGTATAATCTAGTCTAGTTATTTCCATGCTGTCAAGGAAGCATTGTCTGCTAATCTCTGTTGAGGCAGACTGTGATGAGTAAACTATGGACGACAACAGCGTGAAAAACCATTTTATGCAGCTTTTAGCAGAACTGTCAATTTGCAGCCTAGAAGCCATTCTGTCATATTATTTGCATTAAAAAGCCATTTTGTTCCCATTTTAGTTCGTAAGAGCATGTGTGAAGTGGTTGTTCCTGACAACAACTGGTTACCTCAGTCTGCATTCAGGATTCAGATCCTCAGTAGATAGAGATCGGGAAGTGGGAAGCAAAACAAAGGTCACATTTCATGTACAAAAGGGGATTGAATATGAATGGGCCATGATTTAATTGTTTGAAAACTTACAGCATGGGGGTCGGATCACAGTGTATGTGGCAGTTCTCTATTCCAACAATACTCAATACTTCGTAGAAATCTTTCACCCACTAGACTCTTTAAGGCACATCTCAAAAACTCACCCAATGGAACTAATTATATTCTGTATGAACATATAATATTCTGCAGCAGCAAATGTACAACCCTCAGCTATCATTTCCTCTTTAAATATAATGATCCATTCTTTCTTTTTCACATACAGAGTAAACAGATTGACTTCATTACAAATGCATTTTTTTTAAAAAAGACATTAAACTCCAGATAGCTCTGACCATGAAATATTTTATCTCAAAAGGTTGATTCAGCATTGACGTCAAAATGCATGGGGTCATAGAGTCAGTTACACAACAGACCCAGCTTATCCGCACCAACCAGATATCCCAACGTGACCTAGTTCCAGTTTGCCAGCATTTGGCCCATATCCTTCTCAACCCTTCCTATTCATGTACCCATCCAATGCCTTTTAAAAGGTACAAGTTGTAATTGTACCCCTCTCCACCACTCTGGCAGCTCATTCCATGTGTGCAGCTCCTTCTGCCTGAAAAGTTATCCGTCAGGCCCTTTTTAAATCTTTCCCTCTCACCTTAAACCTATGCCCTCTAGTTTACAACTTTCCTGCCCTGGGAAAAAATCTTGGCTACTCAACCTATCCATACCCCTCATGATTTCATAAACCTCTACAAAAACCCTTCAGCCTCCAATGCTCCATGGGAAAAATACTTCAGCCAATTCAGCCTCTCCCTGCAACATCCTTGTAAATCTTTTCTGCACTCTCTCAGATTTAACATCCTTCCTACAGAAAGGTGATCAGAACTGTATGCAGTATTCTAGACGAGGCCTCACTAATGTTCTGTACAGCTGCAACGTAACACTTCAACCACTACAGTCAATGTTCTGACC
>NW_025214040.1:34986-36550 GCF_004010195.1 Chiloscyllium plagiosum | reverse complement strand
AGAGCTTTATCAAGTCTCAGAAGCACATCAATGCTTTTATATTCCAACCCTCTTGAGATAAATGACAACATTACATTTGCTTTCTTAACCACGGACTCAATCTATAAGTCAACCTTGAGAGAATCCTGGACTAGCACTCCCAGATCCCTTTGTGCTTTGGCTTTAGGAATTTTCTCACCGTTTAGAAAATAGCCCATGCCTGTATTCTTTTTTTCAAAGTGCAAGGCCTTGCATTTGCTCACGTTGAATTTCATCAGCCATTTCCTGGACCACCCTCCAAAACTGTCTAAATCTTTCTGCAGCCTCCCCACCTCCTCAGAACATCCTGCCTGTCCACCTAACTACTTATCATCAGTGAACTTTACCAGAAAGCCCCCAGCTCCCTTCATCCAGATCATTATTATATAAAGTGAACAGCTGCAGCCCCAACACTGAATCCTGCGGGACACCACTTGTCACCAGCTGCCATTCCGAAAAAGAACCTTTTATCTCAACCCTCTGCCTTCTTTCAGACTGCCAATCCTCAATCCATGCCAGTAGCTCACCTCAAACACCATGGGTCCTCACCTTACTCAGCAGCCTCCCATGATGCACCTTACCAAAGGCCTTTTGGAAGTCGAGATGGATAACATCCACTGGCTTTCCCTGGTCTAACCTACTTGTTACATCTTCAAAGAATTCGAACAGGCTTGTCAGGTACGATCTCCCCTTACTAAATCAATGCGGACTGGTTCTAATCTGACCCTGCACTTCCAAGAATTTAGAAACATCATCCTTAACAACATATTCGAGAATTCTATTGACAACCGGGGTTAGGCTAATCGGCCTATAAGTTTCCATCTTTTGCCTTGATCCTTCTTGGACAAGGGGGTTACAACAGCGATTTTCCAATCATCTGGGACTTTCCCTGACTCTATTGATTTTTGAAAGATCACAACCAACGCCTTCTCTATTTCCTGAGCCACTTCCCTCAGAACTCTAGGATGTAGCCCATCGGGCCAGGAGATTTATCAATTTTTAGACCTTCTAGCTTTTCTAGCACTTTCTCTTTTGTAATGGCAACCATACTCAACTCTACTCCCTGATTTTCCTTAATTGTTGGTATATTACTCATGTCTTCCACTGTGAAGACTGACACAAAGTACTTATTAAGTTCTTCAGCTATTAACTCCCATCTCTAGCCTTCCTGCATCAATTTGGAACAGCTCAATTTCTACTTTTGCCACTCGTCTGTTTCTTATGTATTGAAAGCAACTTTCACTAATATTTCTAATATTACTGGTGAGCTTACCTTCATATTTGATCCTCTCCTTCCTTATTTCTCTTTGTTATCCTCTGTTTGTTTTTGTAGTCTTCCCAATCTTCTGATTTCCCAGTCTTCCCGGCCATTTCATAGGCTCTCTCTTTTTCTTTGATACATTTCCTGACTTCCTTTGTCAGCCATGGCTCTCTAAATCCACCTCCCCCCATCCGGAAACACCCAGAAACTCCTGCCATTGTTGCTCTCCTGTCTTGCCCACTAGGCTCTGCTTCCAGTTGATTTTCCTCAGTTCCTCTCTCATGC
>NW_025214040.1:22700-34872 GCF_004010195.1 Chiloscyllium plagiosum | reverse complement strand
CACAAGCTGTTCCAAAAAGACATCCTGTAAGCATTCCATGAATACCCTTTGTTTGGATCCACTGGCAACATTATTCAACTAGGTCATTTGCATATTCAAGTACCCCATGGTCACCTTGACCTTGCCATTCTGACATGCCCTATCTATTTCCTGGTACATCTTGTGCCCTTGGTCCTGACCACTGCTGTGAGGTCAGTACGTAACGCCCATTCTGGTTTTTTTGCCTTTGTGGTTCTTCGACTCCACATCATCTGATCCTATGTCATTCAGTGCCATGGATTTAATTTCATTCTGAACTAATAAGGCAACCCTGCACCCTCTGCCCACCTCCCTCTCTTTTCGATAAGTTGTAAATCCTTGGATGTTTAACTGCCAGTCCGAAACCCCCTGCAACCACGTCTCTGTGATGTCTACCGCATCATCATCATTCATGATGATTTGTGCTGTTAATTCATCTACTTGGTTACAAATACTATGAGCATTCAGGTAAAGTGCCTTAATGCTAATTTTCTTACCCTCATGATTTCCAACATCTCTAGTAATATGTCCAAAGTCATCCTTCGGTTTTGCTTCATTCATGGTCTGCCTTGAACTGAAACCCTGCACACATGCTAACCTGTTGCTTATCGTTCTACTTGACTCCATACTCCCTGTTGCGCTCCCTTTCCCTTCCCCCAGACTCATAAGTTTAAAGTCCGAGTGACCACCCTATTTATCCTTTTCACCAGAACACTGGTTCCAGATCGGTTCAGGTGGAGACTGTCTCATCGGTACAGATCGCCCCTGTTCCAAAACTGATAGCCCAATGTCCCGTGAAATGGAATCCCTCATTCCAACACCAATCTCCTAGCCATGTGCTTACTTCCCTAACTTGCTTATCCCTATAACAATTAGCACGTGGCTCGGGCAGTAATCCAGAGATTATGACCCTCGAGGACGTGTTCTTCAATTTCCTTCCTAGTGCTTGATACTCCCCACTCAGGCCCACCTGCCTAGCCTTGTCTATGCTGTTAGTGCCAACATGGATCACAACAACTGGATCTTCTCCCTCCCGCTCCAATATCCTTTCAAGCCGGTTGGAGATGTCCAGCATCCTGGCACCGGTCCAGCAACACACCATGTGGGACTCCCAATCCGGCTTGTAAAGGATACTATCTGTCCCCCTAATTATAGAATCCCCTGTAACAACTATTTGTCTTTTTGCTCCCGCTCTTGAGTGGCCTTCTGAATCATGGTGTCATGGTCAGCTGGTTCATCCTGTCCATAGCCCTTTTCCTCATCCATACAGGGAGCAAAAATAGCACACCTGTTGGACAAGGTCAAGGGCTGAGGCTCCTCCACTCCTGAACTCAGAATCCCCTTTCCTGCCTCACTTACAGTCACACCCTGTTGTTCCTGATCACTAACTGAATTTGAATTACTTAATCTACCGGTGTGACTGCCGCCTGAACCACTGCGTCTAGGTAACTCTCCCCCTCCCGGATGTGCCGCAGTGTTTGAAGCTCAGATTCCAGATCATCAATTCTGATCCAGAGTTCTTTGAGCAACCAACACTTGCTGCAGATGTGGTCACTGCCCTTCACAATGGGATCAGCCAGCTCCTACAACATACAACTACAGCACATCACCTGTCTAGCCAACTCTACTTATTTAATTAATTTATACAAAATTATAAGTTAAATATTATTCAACTAACCAACTAATAATGAACTTTTAATCAATCACACGATACACAAGAAATATCAATTGAAACGCCTTACCTTAGCAACACACGAGAGTCCTTTTCTTTGGTGAGAGGAGAGGGCGGGGGGAGACACGACACGTGTAATACATCGGGATTCAGCTGCTGCCCAAATATATACCCAACAGTCCTCTGCACCTCGCTGTGGCCTGTCACTCTGCTGCTCCTTCAAAAGCCTCACTTATCAAGCAGTCTCACGTCCGTTCCTGCTCAGTGTTCGCTACGCCAAGCTAAGTTTTTGTATTTTAAAGTTATCATCCCATCGAGTCTCTGGTCCTCATTGTCGCTCCTCCCACTCCAACTGCCGCCCAAAAAATAAGAACACTGATCCCTCGAGGTAAGTTTGTATATTTTAAAGTTACCTTCCCGTCAGGCCTCTGGTCCTCGCTAAAGGTGCTTGAGCTGCATGGAGGGAAAAATGTTTTCACTTGTGAGGCTGACCTGAACAGGAAGTTCACATTAACGAATCGAATCAGAAATTCAAAACAAGATATTCTTCCCTGAGAAGAGTGACAACATGGAACTTCCTTATGCCAGAAATGCTTCAGTTGAATGGCACGAATACATTTAAGGGGAAATTAGATAAGTACCTCAGGGAGAAATATACAGAAGGATGCACTGATGGGATGAGACAAAGTGGGAGTAGAGTCGCATGGAGACTAAATAACCGCAATAGCCGGTTGGGCCAAAAGGCACGTTCCCCTGCTGTAAATTCTCTGGAAAAGTTCTGGTCTCCTTCACTCAAGAACCATTTAATCACCAACTAATTTGGACAAAAGGGGTCCCACTGGGGTATGAAAGAGAAATACAAGAGACATCCCTTCATAAGGTTACACAATTAACATCCATTACTGAAAGTACCTCTGCAGAGAGCACGGTTTAATCATCAGCTTCTCAGTATCAGTGGAGTACAGAGTTTGAATTTGCAGTTTGGTTGAGCTTGAGCTGCCAACATCAAGATCTTTACTGGGTTCAGCTTGGGTCTTTGTCATAAACTCATCATAGGACTGAAAGAAACATGGAGAGAAAGTGAAATCAAACATTGGGATTTAAAGATGTACACATGACACTACTTTGCCAACTGCACTGAAATCAATGTACTTCTGAATTTTTAAATAAGTTTTCTGGCAACTAAGGAATAGCAGGACTTGATTTTCAGCAAACTACTCCAGTGAGGACTCAAGTTTTCAATTCAATCAGAAAATTGAAGCATTTTCTGGATGTATGCAGGACAGCCAGACAGGTAAGCCAAAAACAGATAAAGCATTTGCCATTTGAGATAATAGAAAATTCAGATGTAGGATGCAGTGTTCATAGTCGTGATATAATGGTACAATATAATACAGAACAGTTGCTAAACTGAAGCACTTACCAAAATATCGTCCACCCGATCACGTTTTCTCCTGCCAAATGTCTTCATCTTCTGCCAGCCTGTCTTCTGATATTGCTCCTGGTTGAATCCAAACAACTTCATAACTTCATTAGAAATGAAGATCTGGGGATAGAAGCACAGGAGAAATGGCAACTAATGCACACACCCTAAATACACAGACAAAACAACCTCCAATCTATTATCCTTCCCGTAAACTGCTCAATGAAGACTTTGATGCTTGGACCTTCTGATTCTTCTCCCATTCTGAATGATGTAAAATTGGATGAAACTCAAAGCATGTTCCATTAAACAAAATCACTAAATGCTTTAAAATGTAATTATAATTGAAGTGAATAACATCAGTGAGATCCGAAAGCATATACAAAACAACTTTAAGGTAGCATGCAATACTCCCAGATTGAGAGAAGGTTTGACATTTTCCCTTGCCTAAGACCGAGACTGAGAAATGAGTAATTATTCACTTATCAATTCACTGCATTACGTGGTTCAGAACTTTGCCAACAAGTGCTGGCCTCTGCTCTGTCAAATTCTAAAAATGTTCTGCCTTTAATAGACTAGATTAGATTACATTAGATTACATTACAGTGTGGAAACAGGCCCTTCGGCCCAACAAGTCCACACCGACCCGCCGAAGCGAAACCCACCCATACCCCTACATTTACCCGTTACCTAACACTACGGGCAATTTAGCATGGCCAACTCACCTGACCCTGCACATCTTTGGACTGTGGGAGGAAACCGGAGCACCCGGAGGAAACCCACGCAGACACGGGGAGAACGTGCAAACTCCACACAGTCAGTCGCCTGAGGCGGGAAGTGAACCCGGGTCTCAGGAGCTGTGAGGCAGCAGTGCCAACCACTGTGCCACCGTGCCGCCCACAAAGACTGTAGGCAGACAACTGAAGATCAGCGCTGTGGGAGGTCTCACAATAAATATTGGGGCTGACGTGGACTCATACAGTGGACCCAACATTTCAGGAAGGTCAAATCGTTCTCAGTTTAACAGATGAGTTCATCAAAGCTATATGATCTAACCACTGACCACTGCCTCACATGGCTCCAGGCAGGAAGATTTTGATAGGTTTCTCGGTAACACCGTCAAAGGCAAGTAACACGCCCAAAAATGTTGGTGTGGGAAATAGTACAGATCAGACTGAAGACACATTACAGTCGAGTTATAAAGACAAAGCAAAGGAAATGAACAGTCCCAAATTTGCTCTGTGAATGAAAAGCTGATTTACACATGCCCATTCTCAGTCCCTGGCAAAGTGCAACACTTCACAAACTGGGCTCAAAGGGAAGTCAGGCTAGACAATGAGCTGCTTGATGTTGACTTTAGACCGTGGTAAAAAGTTCACATTGCAGTGTTGCAAGACTGAGTTACTGGAAGGAGTCATCCAGTGTACACTTCAATGTCAGTGCCACAGTAAAATAGAAGTTGCATTGTCGCAATAGGAAAGAACTTGGTCTTCGTGCTGGACAATACTTTTTAACCAATGCTCAAGTCATCCACCTTCACCTTAAATTGCCAAAAAACTTGCAATATATATAACTTTTCACACTTGTAGCATGTTGTTCTCAGCCTTTGAAGTATAGCCACTAATTATAATATCGTCAAAAGCTGCAACAAACTTTCACACAGCAAGTTCCCTCAAATTAGAGAAATGGTTCAGTAAACGTTGAGCCAGACTGACTCATGTAGTAGACTGACCAGCATCATGAGGGAGAACTCCACTCCTCTTCAAAGTCACACCAAAACTCTTTTAAAAAACTCACCCAAGGGGGAAAATGGGGCCTCACTTTCAAAACAATACTTCAGTACTGCACCAGGACCGTCATCCAGGATTTCATTTCAGTGTTTGCTTAATCCCCTCTGCTGACTGAGGAAGAGTGCCACTGAGCCATGGCTAACACTCAGAGCTATTACATTGTGTCTCCAGTTGGGAGTAAAATGAGGTTCCTCGAGGATCACTGGGGAGATCAGAGTAAAATGGGGCTCCTCAGTTCCTGACCTTACTTCTATCATAAGTTCAGAAGTGCGGATGGTTGCACAATATTCAGTACCATTCACAGACTGCTTCAGTATCTGAGGAGTTATGTTCAAACGCAACAAGATCTAGACGATATGCAGATTTGGACTGGTAAGAGGCAAGTAATCTTCGCATCAAAACGAAGTTTAATTCAGATAAATGTGAGGGGCTGCATTTTGGAAAGCCAAATCAGGTCAGGACTTATACATTCGATGGTAAAGCACTGGGGAGTGTTGCTGAGCAAAGAAACCTTGGAGTGCAGGTTCATAGTCCCTTGAAAGTGGAGTGACAAGTAAGCAGGATTGTGAAGGTGGTGTTTGGTATGTTTGACTTTATTGGTCAGAGCATTGAGTATCGGAGTTGGAAGGTCATGTTGCGGCTGAATATGACACTGATTAGGCCTCTTTTAGAATACTCTGTGCAATTCTGGACTCCCTGCTCTTGGAAAGATGTTGTGAATCTTGAAAGGGTTATGCAAAGATTTGCAAGGGTGTTGCCAGGGTTGGGGGGTTTCTGGTATAGGAAGAAGATGAATTGATTGGGGTTACTTTCCGTGGAGCATTGGAGGCTGAGGGACGACTGTGAAAAGATTTATAAAATTATGAGTGGTACGGATAGAGTAAATAGACAAGTCTTTTCCCTGGTGAAGGCAAATCCAAAACTAGAGGGCATTGGCGAGAGGGGAACCATTTAAAAGGTACGTAACTGGTAACTGTTTCATGCAGAGGGTGGTGTGTACATGGAATGAGCTGCCAGCGGAAGTGGAGGCGGCTGGCATAATGACGATATATAAAAGGCATCTGGCGGCGTATATGAATAGGAAGGGTTTAAGAGGGAAATGGACCAAATGCTTGCAAATGGGACTAGATTTTATCTCGGATAACTGGTCTGTATGGACAAGTAGAACCGAAGGGTCTGTTTCTGAGCTGTACATCTCTTCGACTCTAAGAGACAATTTAACCAATGGCCCTTGACATTCAATGGTGTTACCATTACTGAATCTTCCACAATGAACATCATCGGGGTTACCATGGACCAGAAACTCATCTGGACTCATTATATAAACACTATGGGCTACAAGGGCAGGTCAGAGGCTTGGAATACTGTGGTGTATAACTCATCTCCTGATACCGCATAGCAAATCCACCAAGTACAAAGCACAAGTCAGGGGTCTGATGGAATACACCCCACTTGCCTGGAGGAGTGCAGCTCCAGTAACACACAAAAAGCTCACTACATCCAAGACAAAGCAGCCCACTTGATTGGCACCACATCCGCAAGCAGCCATGCCCTCCACCACCCTCCACTCAGTAGCAGCAGTGTGTACAATCTACAAGACGCATTTCTGAAATTCAAAGATCTTCAGCCAGATCCTCCCAAATCTGTGACCATTTAGATCAAGAAGGACAAGAGCAGCAGACCGCCACCTGCAAGTTGCCCTCCAAGCCACACATCATTCTGACTTCGAAAAATATATCATTGTTTCTTCAGGATTGCTGGATCAAATTCTGGGAATTCCCTCCCGAAGGGCATTATGGGTGCAGTGGTTACAAAAGATAGCTCACCAGTTTCTCAAAAGCAACTAGGATCGGTGAATAAATGCTGGCCAGTCGGCGATGCCCAGCCCCTGTAAGTCATTTAAGAAATGTTCATTGAGGAGTTTAGAATTAAAATGGGGTTCCTTGGTACTCAATGGGCATAGAGGCATTTTCTTTTGTTCATTCATGAATTGTGGGCGTCACTGGCTGGCCAGCATTTATTGCCCCTTCCTAGTTGTCCTTGACAAGATGGTGCTGAGCTGGACCCACAATCCCATTCGGGAGGGACTTCCAAGATGCAGTGACAGATTTCCAAGTCAGGATAGTGCCACTGTTTACAAGATGAGTCACTCACTTACTTAATCTACATATTTTAACTCCAACCAGCATCACGTTTGCAACATTATTACTGACAAGTAGGAAAAAAGGATTACGTGGAGTTATTACCTTTACTTCATTTAAATTCTGTGGGTTCCTCGCTCGTTTGAAGAATGAAGGGCTCATTCGGCTTGGCTTCATCCATGGGTCTGGGCTGGCACGGAGGTCGTCAGAAAAGATGTCAACAAAAATTTCTCTTGTAACATTAAGGACAAGCTGGAAGAAGTAAAAGACTAACAGAGAAAAGATTATATTAGATGCATCCTCTCCACTCAGCAAAAAGCTTATGAGATCATTACAGTGAAAACAAAAGGGAATCCTGTTCAAAATATATAAAATAACAACTGTTTGCTCCACGATCTGAACCAAAGATACATTTCGAAGTTCATTGATTGCAGGAGACAAGGCAAAAGAGAGATTAGAGAAGGGGTTTAAAAGGATTGCAGAACTACCAAGGGTAGGTGCAGATGTATTAGACAAGATTTCCTGCATAATACTGAGGAAGGCACCACAACATAAAAGGAGGCAAATCTTTGAAACAAAATGAATGACATCTATGGGACATGCTGTAAATAGAAAGCAAGCTATCATGGCTCCAATTATTAAGGTGAATAATAATCAAATATTGTATTATCAACCAATGGAAACAGCAATAGAAAGAATGAAATGATAGAGAAGAATTTGAAAAAAAGTACTGAGTGGCTGGAAGGGACACCATATATTATGTAAATAGAAACAGAATCTGTAGATTCTCAGACTGGGCAAAGTTATGACAGATGGGATTTAACGCATAACAGTATGATGATGATGAGGATGATAAATTAATAATGGGAGAGTACAAACAGTGGAGGAGAAAGGGGCTTTGGATTTTTAGGGAAGGAGCAAAATGTTAAATTGAATTCAATGCAGTCATCAGGATCGAGATAATGTTTTTAACATGCTCTGTTATACATATCATCAATCAGAGCTGCTGTGGAGCACTCTTCACCCATATCTTTCTTGCTTAACTAAGAAAAAATAATTTTGTTTTCAAATGCAAAATCTGGGTCTCACCTCACAATAAGCTCTTCTGCTCACACTCTTGTCATCCTTCCATTTATAATTCCCAAAGTCTGGGGGTATTTGCAAATCCCCCAGATCATGGCCAACTGCCATTTGCACAGCTCCTCAGCTGCTGCATGAACCAATGTCTCAATCTCTACAGCATCTTGAGTGAAAGCAAAGTTATTTTCCCCTTGGATGTTTCGGGGCACATCTTTTAGGGACTGGGGCTACTGCACTGGGCTACCCTGTTGCAAAGTACATAAAATGTTGGTCAATCTAGATACTGAAGATCAGGAACAAAAATGATGGAATTCATTTCAAAACATTAATGAACAATACATGGTTATAATAAACTGTGAAATCAAAGCATGAAAACGGGAGACAAACAAATGAGAATCATCTTTTTATATCTCAGAGTAAGTCTGACGTGTTAGACACAGGCTGGAATTCATTTCCAATTTATTCTCAGCCATGTAATGAAAGTCAAGGTTTCCACATGGAGTGAGATCCAGAACATTAAACAGTATGTTTTATTAGACTGAGTACTCAAACTCAATACAAAATTTACTTGATGGAGTCAGAACAAATGCTTTATACTCCTTTTTAAGTTTTAAAAGTTTTTGGCCTTAATCAAGGTGGTGAAATAATCATCTTTACAAAATTTCAAAGTATCACAAGTTGTTTCCCTGAGCTTGAAATATAAACTTAGTATGAAAAGAACACGTCACACTTGTCCTATAGGTGGAATCAATATTCCATTCGGCTCACAAAGGGAGATATAATGGACTATCATGGAGTGTGTAGGATGAGAAGAATACAGTTATTGAACTGAAAAGAATACATTTGGACAGTTCAGGATCAGATACATTATGATGAAAACAGTGAATATTCTTCAAACTATGCAATCAAAAACATATGGCTTGTTACAAGTAACCGTAGAGAAAGTAATGGCCATTTTAGGAAACTGATATAGACTGTTCAAATCTTTCCTGGTTCACAGTATAAGTATGGAGAATCTCTTTATCTTCTAACTGTTGTGCACTTAGGGGAATGAATGATTTTCAGACTGAACGTTCTGAGCTTCAGCTTTCCAAAATCAGATCACTTTCAGTTGACTGCTGCACCCCTTTTTATTCCTGCACTTTATAGGGAAACACAAATATTGACAAATCAGAAGAGCACGTGTCAGTTTAGTCAGGATGTTGCTGTGTCAAATCAAACTGACCCAAGCACCTATTTCAGTGATTTCCGATATTGAATGCTCAGAAAGGAATGGACAGTATGAGAACTTGTCAAGCACTTTTATGAAAGAGCTGCTTGTCCAATCAATGTTAATATGTGCAAACCATAAACCCTTCTGTTCTTCTAATCAGATGGTCATTTAGTCTCAGGACTTTGCTTCAGAACACTACGCTGGAAAAATTGCGTGCGAACTGAAAAAGCCAGAGATTATTCAAAACTTAGTTTAAAAGATCCTCTTTAAAAACACTGCCTCCCTTTTAGGGAAGGACAGAAAAGTGCGGAGGAAAAGGTTTGAATTTCAATAGCAATCCTTCAGTTCTAAACTCAGTCATTACACAGTGGAAATAGTCACTAAATCCTTGAGAAATAATCAGGCGTACTTACACTTATTTTGAGAATTGATGGGCAAGGTAGAAAACACTGAGACACCAGAAATTTTAAGAATATCCCCCACAGCTTGATTTTATCACCCACAAATATATTAACAATTTATCAAGATATTCCTCACAACAGTCTTTTGGGAAAGTGTCCTTGGTAAAGGGGAACACTCAGGGTAATTTCTGAAAATGTTGACGTGCAAAATAAAGTGGAGTTGTATTTTGACATTTGTGACGGAAACAATCACAATCCGACAATTATGTTAAAATATGGGAATTTAATATGCTCTGGGATTATTCATCAAACAATCACTTCAATGCTTCAAGACAAATAACACATCTCCAATTCTTAAAATTAAAATCCATCCCAAAACTGGCTCAAAATTAATACTTCCAGGTCGAGGACAAGGATCTTGAGATAGTACTTCCTCTTTATCATCAACACTGTCATCTCTTTCAGATGTCTCCAATTGGATGACAGTCTTCTGTTCCTCCTCAAGATCCTTGGAAGGAGACCTGGGTGAGGATTCAACATCCAATTTGAACTTTAATCCTTCTCAGCTCTTCTCTTCTCTAATATCCCAAGTTGCCAGCATTTAGCCCATATCCTTCTCAACCCTCCCTATTCATATATCCAACTCAAAGTCTTTTATAAATTAAAATTTGTAATTGTACCCCTCTCTACCACTCTGGCAGCTCATTCCATGTATGCAGCATGCTCAGCCCGAAAATGTTAATCCTCATGCCCTTTGTAGATCTTCCCCTCTCACCTTAAACCTATGCCCTCTAGTTTTGGACTCCCAAAACCTGGGAAAAAGATCTCGGTTATTCACCCTATCCAACCCCCTCTACAAAAATCCTTCAGCCTCCAATCATCCAGGGAAAAAAATGCTTCAGCCTATTCAGCCTATTCCTGTAACTCAGTCCCAGCAACATCCTTGTAAATCTTTTCTGCACACTCTCAAGTTTAACATCCTTCCTGTAGAAAGGCGATCAGAACTGTGTGCAGTCTTCTAGAAATAGCCTCACCAATGTCCTGTATAGCTGCAACGTAATGCCTCAAGCCCGACAGTCAATGTTCTGACCAATGAAGGCAAGCACGCCAAATGTCTCCTTCGCCACTCTTTCTACCTGCAACTCCACTTTCAAGGAATAATGCACCTGCATTGTTCCTTGAATGCACCTGTCTCTTTGTTCAGCAACACACCCAGGGCCCGACCATTAACTGTATAAGCTAGTGACCGGATAGAGAACTTAAAGAATAAAATTTGATAGAGAACTTTAAAAATGAAGCAGCCCAAACTGCATGGAGGGAGAATGTCTTCACTTGTGAGGCTGACCTGGACAGGAAGTTAACATTAATGAATCGAATCAGAAATTCAAAACAAAACTTTCTTCCTTGGAAAGGGGACAACATGGAACAACATGACAACTAGTACCGGGAATGCTGAAGTTCAATAGCATGAATATGTTTCGGGGGAAATTGGATAAGTACCTCAGGGGGAAACATACAGAAGGACGCACTGATGGGATGAAACAAAGTGGGAGGAGACTTGCATGGAGACGAAATAACTGCACAAATCTGTTGGGCCAAAAGGCACATTTCTCTGATGTAAAGTCACTGCAAAATGTATTTGTCTCCTTAACAAAAGAACAATTTAATCACCAACTAATTTGGATAAAAGGGGTCCCTCTCGGGTATAAAAGAGAAATACAAGAGGCAACCCTTCATAAGGTTACGCAATTAACATCCATTACAGAAAGTACCTCTGCAGAGAGCATGGTTTAACCTTTGCCTTCTCAGTTTCAGTGGCGCACAGAGTTTTATTTTGTGGTTTGGTGGAGTTTGAGCTGCCAACATCAAGATCTCCATTGAGTTCAGCTTGGGCCTTTTCAATAAACTCATCATAGAACTGAAAGAAACATGGAGAGAAGGTGAAATCAAACATTGGGATGATAAGAAGTACACATGACACTACTTTAGTAACTGCATAAGACAAACCACAACATCTTTTTTGAATGAACAAATCTAATTTTAGCAATCTGTAAAACCAGTTAACCGCAAAATTGAGAAAGATTAACAGGGAGACCAAAAAGCCCAGTTGGTTGAATGCGATCAAAACAAGTTTGTTTATTCCTCTCAAGCCACTGCACACACCATTCAACATTACAACAACCTATTTATGCAGCACTTAACAAGTAATAGGCCCCAAAGCTGTTTTGATAAAGAATACTGGGACATTGCTCAGGAAGAAGAAAGTATAAGGACAGAATACCCAAGACACCATTGGAAAAAGGAACCTCTTGAAAGTCGGATGAGATGAGGATATGAAGAGGAATTTGGGATAAAAGGTTTGAATGAATGCTTGGAAGAATTTAAAAACTCTTATTAATGGCAGAGAAAAAAAAATCAAACAGAAAAAGCAACC
>NW_025214040.1:15987-20832 GCF_004010195.1 Chiloscyllium plagiosum | reverse complement strand
AAAGGAAACTGACAGAACGAGATGTTAACAGACAATCTACCACACCGATGCTGACTTAACTCTGGGCTGTCGGCCTCAATTACAGTGACAATACAGTAATAAGCAAAACTAGAGGGTAAACCTCCTGTGACAGAACTCATGTCATCATCCCACCATGCAAGGTGGTGGAACTTGAATTCAATAAAATAAAAAGTCTGTAATTAAGATTCAAATGATAACCATAAATTCATTGTCGATTGTCAGAAAAATCCCATCTGATTCATGAATGTTCTTTCGGGAAGGAAAGTGCAATCTTTACCTGGTCTGGTCTCCATGTGACTCCAGACCCACAGCAATGTGGTTAACTCTTAACTGTTCTACGGACAATCATGGATGGGCAATAAATACTGGCCACCCAGCAATGCCCACATCCCACAAGTGAATTAAAACAAAATTCCCTTAATAAATCCTACAGCAAGGCCATTTCAGGTGTTATTTTCACTTTCACACAAGACAAAGTCTCAAGAATCACCATCCCTCGGTGTTGTGCTATACTCTCAGCCAAGCAACATTTTTAAACAAAAATTAATACACATCGTGTTTGAATTTCAAAGCACATCAAATAATTTGAAGAACCTCTGTTTGAAATTTCCTACCTGACTGTGTCTCAGAAACAGTTTCATCAGACCAGCTGCCAGATGCTTGGTGGGATTTTAGAATAGGTCTGTCATGCACACGGATGCTGGAGCTGATTTTCTGGCCATCTTGCTTCGATGTACTCTCAGTCACTTTTGAGGAAGGAGACTGAAAAACCAGAGAAGAAAGCAAACATTAGTTCCAGTCTGACATTATTTTCCAAGTTTATGAAAAAGGAAGAAGGTGACATAAGCCAGGAGATTGATTGTCAGCCTCCCTCTGGGTGTCACGATGTCTCAGTGGTTAGCACTGCTACCTCTGAGCACTATGTATCTGGGGACAAATTCCTCTCTTGAGCAACTGTGTGTGTGGAGTTTGCACATTTTCCCTGTGTCTGCATGGGTTTCTTCTCGTTCCAGTTTCCTTCCACAGTCCAAAGACCTGCGGTTAGGTGGATTAGTGACACCACCACTAGGCCATCTAGAATTATGGGAAGATTGAACAATCTCTCTTCCTACGTTCTAGAATTCTACTTGCTCCATAATTAATAGCACAGCTTTTAAGGTAAAGCCTTTATTGCCCTAGGAACCTGCTTTTACAAATCACCATCCTTCATAGCACCAGGCCTGCTCCCATTCAAATTACAATCGCTGCTGGTACGCTTAATCTAAAATTAAAAAAATACACTGCCACACACATACCCGCCAACACAATTATACCTGTCATCTTTAAACCATTCCTGCTTCTTATCAAACCTCCTCACAGCTTCCTTAACTTTTCCAAAACACTCATCATTCTTCTTATTTTACAATATTCAGATTTTCAACACCACATGCTCTTGGTACATAATCAAATTATTAAATGAACACCGAAAATAAAAGTGCCCCCAGAAGCAAACCCAGAAACCACGACTTTCTTGAACCACTCTGGAACTTCCCCAAATCCTTTTCTATATTTCCACCCTTCTATCTGTTTAAATCCCGTTTGCTACTCCTGCCTTAATTCCTTGCCAATTAATCTTATGCATGACACCCATCAGAAAGTTGAGGTTTTTCAAGCATAGTCATCACTTTTGAAATCAGCTGGAGCTGTTTGTCATCAGAACTTTATCAAGGGATAACCAGGGAGTGGTGAGAGTGTGCACCCTGTTCCATGTGGGAACTTTAGGATGCTTCCCAGCTCCTGGAATACCATGAGTGTAGGCAGTGTGGTCAGTGACAGCAATTGGAGCTCCAGGTTTCCGGAGATTGAGCAGAAGCTGGTGTCAGTGCGGAGCGTCCGTGAGGCTGAGAGCTCCGTGGAGAGCACGTTTCTAGATGTGGTCACTCTGCAGCTTCAGAATATACAGGGAGAGAGGGAATGGGGGAACAGCAGACAGTCCAAAAGGACCAGACAGCTAGTATAGGAATCCCCTGAATGCATCCCACTGTCCAACCAGGATTCAGTTATTAGGACTGAGATGAGGAGGAATTTCTTCTGCCAGAGAGTGGTCAATCTGTGGAACGCATGCTGTGGAGGTGAAGGCATTGAGTGTGTTTCGGACGGACATTGATAGGTTCCTGATTGGGAAGGCGATCAAACATAATGGGAAGAAGGCAGGAGAATGGTCGTAAGAAACACATCAGCCATGACCAAACTGCAGAGCAGTCTTGATGGGGCGAATGGCCTAATTCTGTTCTGTTATCATATTGTCTTTTGAACAGACTCTGCAAAACACTGAAAGGCCTGGATTTGAGCACAGCTGGAGCTGTTTGTCATCAGAACTTTATCAAGGGATAACCAGGGAGTGGTGAGAGTGTGCACCCTGTTCCATGTGGGAACTTCAGGGTGCTTCCCAGATCCTGGAATACCATGAGTGTAGGCAGTGTGGTCAGTGACAGCAATTGGAGCTCCAGGTTTCCGGAGATTGAGCAGCAGCTGGTGTCAGTGTGGAGTGTCCGTGAGGCTGAGAGCTCCGTGGAGAGCACGTTTCTAGATGTGGTCACTCTGCAGCTTCAGAATATACAGGGAGAGAGGGAATGGGGGAACAGCAGACAGTCCAAAAGGACCAGACAGCTAGTACAGGAATCCTCTGAATGCATCCCACTGTCCAACCAGGATTCAGTTTGGAATCCTGATGAGAATGATGGTTCATCTGGGGAGTGCAGCCAGAGCCAGGTCCACGGCACCACGGGGGCCTCAGCTGTCCAGGGGGGTACAAGGAAGACTGGAAGAGTGATATTGAGAGGAGATTCGAGAGTGAGGACAATCGATAGGTGTTTCTGCAGCTGCAGATGGGAATCCAGGATTGTATGTTGTCTCCCTGGTGTCAGGGTCAAGGATGTCACTGAGCGGCTGCAGAGCACGCTGAGGGGAGAGGGGGAACAGGCAGCAGTTGTGGTCCAGTGACAGAGTGAGAAAAGGGATGTGGTCCTGCAGTCAGAATTTAGGGAGCTCTGGAGGCAATTAGCAACAGAAGCTCAAAATTGTGAATCTCTGGACTACTCCCAGTGACCAATGCAAGTGAGGATAGGAACAGGAGAATAAAACAGGGTATATCTGAGGCTGGAAAGGTGATCCAGGAGGGAGCGCTTGAGATTCTTGGGACATTGGGAATGACTTTGTGGGAGATGTGACCTCTATAGACCAGATGGGTTGCTCCTGAACAGAACTGAGCTTCTTGTGGGGTGATTTGCTGGTGCTGTTGGAGAGAGTTTAAATGAACATGGAAGTGGGCTGTGGGAACCAAGAGGAAATATCAGGGAGGAACACCAAGGAAAACAGAATCATGCAAGAGATAGATACTCCAAAGTAAGGAATAATAACTTATTTGGCCGGGTCACAGTGAGGGAGAGCGTAATAATTTCTAAATCCAACTGACTGTGTGCATGTAGGGGCCTGCGTGGAGTATGGGGAATAAGATTGGGGAGTTACAGACGCATATTACCAAGTGGAAATCTGGTGTTGTTGTTCTTACAGATAAGGCTCAAATGAGGACAGGACTGGGTGTTAAATATTCCTGGATACAAGGTGTTCACTAAAGATAGGAAAAGGGGAGGAAGATGGGAGGTGTGGGATTGGTTAAGGAGATCAGTGCAGAGCTGGAGAAAGTGGATGTCCCAGAGGGGTCAAGGGCAGAATCGATTTGGTTCGAGATAAGGAACAAAAAGGTGCAATCAGATTGTTCAGTGCAGTCTGTCGGTCACCAACTAGAGGGAAGGATGTAGAGGAACAAATCTGCAAGAAATTCACAGCACACATTCGGGTGACTTTAATTATCAGAATATAGAATGAAATCGGAGCAGTGTGAAGGGCAGAGAGGGGCCAGAGTCGTGAGAGTGTGCTCGGGTGAATTTTCTCCACCCGATTCCAATCAGAAAGAAGCTCTGCCAGACCTGGATCTTGGGAATGAGGAGGCCCAAGTAGATTGAGTGTCAGTGAGAGGGCATTTAGGGAAGAGTGATCATTGTATCATAAGGTTCAGGGTGACCATGGAAAAGGACAAAGGACAATCTGGAGTAAAGTCATGATCATGGATCATATCCCATGGATCACCTCCAAATCACTCTTAGAATTTTTCATATTTTATTTTAAAAGTGAATATGAATGAGTTACCAATCTAATATTTTGCCGCAGTATTTAGGGTTGAGAAGGACATGGAAGTGAAGGAAATTCGGGAAAAAAGTGTTGATGTCTTGAGAAGAGTCCATATTACAGAAGAAGAGATGCTGTAATTTGTTCTTTAAACTCATGAAGGTAGATAAATCCCCAGGAGCTGATCAGCTCCATCCCAGTACTTTGTGGGAAGCTTGGGAAGAGACAGTGACGCCCCTTGTGGAGATGTTTGTATCATCAACAGCCACGGGTGATGTGCTGGAAGACTGGAGCGTGGTTAATGTTGTGCTGATATTTAGGAAGATCTGCAAGGAATACCCAGGGAATTATAGACCAGTGAGTCTGCTATCAGTGGGGAATAAGTTGTTGGAGGGGATTTTGAGAGACAAGATCGAAATGCATTGGAAAGACAAGGATTGATTAAGGATAGTCCACAAGGCTTTGTAAGTGGGAAATCATGTCTCACAAATTTGATTGAGTTTTTTGAAGACATGACCAAGATGATAGCTGAGAGTAGAGTGGTAGACATTGCCTATATGTACTTTAGCAAGACCTTTGACAAGGTACTGCATGGACAACTGGTTAGTAAGTTAGATCAAGTTGGATCCAGGGAGGGCAAGCTAACTGATACAAAAT
>NW_025214040.1:5359-12827 GCF_004010195.1 Chiloscyllium plagiosum | reverse complement strand
GAGGATCAGCCATGATCATACTGAATGACAGAGCAGGCTCAAAGGGCCGAATGGCCAACTCCTGCAGCAGTTTCTATGTGTCCATGTCTGTGTTACCTTCAGTCTCTGTTCCTGGTTTTTGAGTCCTTTACTCATGTAAAAAGTGTCTTCCTACCCACACTATCACTGCCCCAAATAATCTTATACCCCTCTATCAGGTTCCCTCTCGGCCTTCAATGCTGCAAGGAAAACAATCCCAACCTTTCCAATCTTTCCTCATAACTGACCCTCCAACGCAGGCAGCATCCTGGGAAATCTCCCCTGTACCCTCTCAAGTACAATCACATCCTTCCCAGAATGTGGTGACCAGAGACCTGTCCCTCTCTCTCTGTCTCACATCTGCCACGTCTTTCTCTCTACCTCTCTCTCTCCCACTATTAATCTCTCTCATGTTTTCTCTCTTTCTCTCTCTCTCACTCTGTCTCACTCTGTCTCATAGCCACTCTCTCCAACTCACTGATGCTTTCTCACTCCATCTCATAATCTCTGTTTCTCCATCTCTCACTGTGTCTGTCACTTGCTCCCTCTCTCACTTCAACTAAAAGCCTCCGATTCTTATCTGTCCCTCTCTATTCCTCCCTCTTTCTCGCTCCTTCCCTCTATACCTCCCAGTCTATAGTCTCTCTCCCTACCTCTCTGTCATTCTGTATCTACCCATACTCATGTGTCCCTCTCACGCTCACACTCAACCCTACCCTCTCTCTCGATTCTCTTCATGCTTGGTCTCACACCCATCCTGTCTCTTTGTCCTCTCCTTGTCTCTTTCTCTCTCCCCATCCCTCTCAATCACACTGACTCACATCTCTCTCTGTATCCCTGAGCCTCACCATTTCTACCTCCCTCTATCCTCTATCTCCCTCTTGGTCCCCTCACATATCCCACACTGTCTCAGGTGCTTCTTTTGGGTGGCACGGTGGCACAGTGGTTAGCACTGCTGCCTCACAACACCAGAGACCCGGGTTCAATTCCCGCCTCAGGCGACTGACTGTGTGGAGTTTGCACATTCTCCCTGTGTCTGCGTGGGTTTCCTCCGGGTGCTCCGGTTTCCTCCCACAGTCCAAAGATGTGCAGGTCAGGTGAATTGGCCATGCTAAATTGCCCGTAGTGTTAGGTAAGGGGTAAATGTATGGTTGGGTTGCGCTTCGGCGGGGTGGTGTGGACTTGTTGGGCCGAAGGGCCTGTTTCCACACTGTAAGTAATCTAATCTAATCCCTGTATCTCTCTCTCTCTCTCTCTCTCTCACAGACGCACACACACACACACACAGTCTCTCTCTCTCTCACACCCTCCATTTCTCTCTCTGTCTCGCTTCTCTCTCTTTCTCACAGTATCCCAGGTGGTGACAGTTGAATGCAGGATAAATCTCCCTCTGCTCTGCCCCACTAATGGATGTTAAGCCCTGACCCCAGTAGCATGTCTTCTCCTGGAGGGAGACCCTATTTCCCACATTGACCAGGGTTTGGCCTCTCTCAGGAAGATGGACATATTCTTGTCAAATGAAAGACAGTTCTGTGCTGTTGGCCTATTCTCACTGGGGACTGGTTTGTTCATAAACCTCATTCCATGAATGCCCAGCAGAGAGAGGAGATCCTCAGGCCATCGGTGTGAGCTGGAGGGACAGGACAGGCTCTGACCCACTGACCCATTCTGTCCATTCACAACATGTTCCAATTCTTTCCCCTCTCCTTCCCCTTCCACGGTCAATCTCTTCTGAAATGGAGTGGTCCCTTCCCTGTCTCATACCAAGGAGGAGATGGCCAGATTTTTAATGAATAATGGGTTAAAGGATGATGGAATGTGGGCAGGAAAGTGGACTTGAGTCTGGGATAGGATCAGCCATGATTATATTAAATGGTGGAGCGGGCTCGAGGGGCTGAATTGCCTGCTCCTGCTCCTAGTTCTTATGTTCCTCCACCTCCTCCCCCATTCCTCTTACTGCAAGTTTGTGCACATTCTTAGAATGTTTGGACATCGAAGGTGCGATGTGAATTCAAGATTTGCATTGAATTAATGTGGGGACAGAATTGTGCAGGGGCTGTGATAATTCCTGCAGTTGAATATCCTGTGTGGTACTATCACCGTGTTAAATAGGACAGACTCCAAACAGATATTGCAACATACGACAAGCTCATAAATGGGGATGATTGCCAAAGATTGCACAATGATCAGCACTATTCTCAACTCCTCAGATACTGAAGCAGTCCACGTTCAAATGCAACAACATCTGGACAATATCCAGGTTTCATCTCAGAAGCAGCATTTCACATCGGTGTCATGTAAATGCCAGCCAATGACCGTCACCAATAAGAGACAATTTAACCATGGCCCCTTGACAATCAATACTATTACCATCACTGAATCCCCACTATCAACATTCTTGAGGTACCATTGACCAGAAACTCAACTGGACTCACCACAAAAACACCGTCATTACAAGAGCAGGTTAGAGGCTAGAAATACTGAATTGAGTAAATCACCTCCTGATTCCCCCAAAGCCCATCGACCAAGTTAGGAGTGTGATCGAATACTCCCCACTTGCCTGGATGGGTGCAGCTCCAACAACATTCATAGATTGATAGTGTCACAGAGTCATACAGCACAGAAACAAGCCCTTAAGCCAAACTTCTACATGCTGACCGGGTTTTCTGAAGTGAACTCTTCTCATTTGCCTGCATTTGGCCCATACCCCTCGAATCCATTCCTGTCTATGTCTATCGTATCCTCTGTCTTTCTTATCCACTCAAAAAGCTTGATACCATCCAAAACAAAACAAGCTCCTTGATTGGCATCACATCCACAAAGCATCCACTCCCACCAATGCTCCATAGCAGCAGCGTGTATTATTGATAAGATGCGCTGCAGAAACTCTCCAAAGGTCCTCAGATAGCACCTTCCAAACCCATATGGGAAAATAGAAATTGCATGAAAACCTCAGCAGATCTGGCAGCATCCATGGAGAGAAATCAGAGTTAACATTTCGGGTTGAGCACGAAGCATCATGTGACCCAGAAAGTCAACTCCGATGTCTCTTCACAGATGCTGCCAGACCTGCTGAGCTTTTCCGGCAATTTCTATTTTTGTCTCGGATTTACAGCATCTGAAGTTCTTTTGGTTTCCTTCCAAAACCACGTCCACTTGCATTTATAACAAGAGCAGCAGATACAGGGGAACTCTGTGAGCTGCAAGTTTCCCTCAGAAAAGCTTAGCATCCTGACTTGGAAATATGTCGCTGGTCTCTCAGCCTTGCTGGGTTAAAATACTGGCATTCCTTCCCCAAGAGCATTGTGGGTCAACTTACAGCTTGTGGAATATAGCAATTCAAGACGGCAGCTTCGCACCACCCTCTCAAGGCAACTAGGGAAAGGGTAAAGAATGTTGGCCCAGCCGGTGAAGCCCACTTCCCACAAGTGAATATGCAAAACCCAACGAAGTGTCCCTCAGGAGGGGAGAGGGAATTTTAAGGGTCCTGAGCTTCATTTCCCAGCCCCGGCAGTTTGTCTCCCAATGAATGAATGAGATACCAATTTGGAGCCCAGGTTAGGGGCAGTCTTGTGCTATAGACCCAGGTCTGCAAGAGGGAATCAGAGGTCCAGCTAAAAAAGAAAGATGAGGAGAGAGAGGAACAGGGTGACTATTTGGGTCACTCACAGCCATGATGGACTGAATGGCCATCCCCCTGTGCTGTCAGATTCCAGGGAGTGCAGACGGTTCACAGTTTTCTCCCGTCTCAGTAACAAATGTCCAGCTGCTCCGAGCTCCTTCTTTCACTTCCTCTCTTGGTGAAGTTTCAACCTTGCGATCTGACAGTCTTTGCAGTTATTTTTTACACTGGGGCTTTCTGCTGTGGTCAGAATCTCTAATAATAAGTGTCCAATCAGTGACAATCATAGCAGCTAAGAGCAGTCAGGACTGAGGAGCCAAGCTCACTGGGAAACACATTGGGAAGATCAAAGCCATCCTCTTCAGCTCCCGACACAAACTCCATCCCTCTCCCTGAGCACTGTCTGCTGCTCAACCAGACTCTTTGCAAACTGGGCCTCATCTTTGAGGTTGATCTGAGCCCGCATCCTCCACATCACAAAGATCAGCCATTGAAAATCTCAGCTTCATCATGGGGACGACAAACATGGCCATTCCAATGTTATACTGGCTGACATCATAGCCACCGCTTTCCGTAAACTTCGGCTCATTCCAAACCGTGCTACCGATATCCGAACTTGCACCAAGTCTCATTCCCCCATTCCCTCCCACTGTCCTCACGGACCAACATTGGATCCCAGTCCAGCAATACCTCGATTTTCATATTCACATCCTTGTTTTCAAGCTGCTCTCTGCCCTTCCACCCTCCCCATCTTTGTAAGCTCCTCCAAGCTGCCTCACTGCCAGTGTGGTTAGCAACCTTGGATATGTGGTTCTCTATTTCTTCATCCAAGTCATTGAGAAATATCGTGAAAAGCTGAGCTCCCACCACGGTCCCTGGGACACCACTACTCACATCTTGCTCATTGGAGGACACACACATTCTCCCTCCTCTCTGTGTCTAGCTCCAGGCCCATTCCTGACCCAAGGTAAATGCATTTCTCAACTTCCATCTGATTCCATGTCTCTTATATGGAACATTCTTAAATGTCTTCTGGAATTCCCTATAGACAATATCTATCGACATTCCCTTATATCCCACATTCAGGAACTCCAAACAAAGTGTAACCGGGTTAGGTAAAGATGTCTGAACCTTTGTCAATCCATGCTGACTCTCTCGGACCAGTTCATATTTGTCCGTTATTCTGTCTCTAAAAACACACTCAATCACTTCCTGACAACAAACATTCAACAGAGATGTTCATTGTGCATGAAGTTAGTAAACAGCTCGCACTGACACGAGGAACCTCCTGCTGTGCTGGAGCCTTCCCTGTTTCCTTACAGATTAAAAACTGAAGACCGGCAGCAAATTTAAAAATACAAATTTAAAAACACATTAAACAATTTCCACATACAGGGCCAGGCGATGTGTAGTAATTGCATGATGTCGAAGCTGGTGGAGCCCATTGTAGCTCAGAGTGACCACATCTGCAGCAAGTGTTGGTTACTCAAGGCACTCCAGCTCAAAGTTGATGAGCTGGAGTCTGAGCTTCAAACACTGCGACACATCGGGGAGGGGGAGAGTTCCCTGGACACTGTGTTTGAGGAGACAGTCACACCTTGTAGGCTAAATACTTCATATTATGGCCAGTGATCAGGGACAGGAGGGTGTGACTATAAGTGAACAGGTCGATGCAGCCTGACTTTAGCATTGCAGGAGTCTCAGCTCCTTGTCCAATAGAAATGAGGTACTTATTCCTTGTGTCAATGAGGCAAAGGATTGTAGGGAGAATGGGCAAACGTGGCGTAAGCATTTTGGCGAAAGTGACCAGAACTCTGTAAGCATCAAAGTCATTAAGTGAAAAGATGAAGGTAGAGCAGAAATTAAGTGTCTAAACGGGGGGAAGGCCAATTCCAGCACCATTAGATAGGCACACACAGGGGGAGGCAATGGCCTAGTGGTATTATCGCTGGATTATTAATCCAGAAACTCAGCTATTGTTCTGGCAACCTGGGTTTAAATCCTACCATGGCTGACATGGGGATTTGAATTCAAGAACGATGTTGTCAGCCTTACCTGGCCTGACCCACATGTGACTCCAGACCCACTATAATGAGCGGCATGGTGGCTCAGTGCTTTGCACTGCTGCCTCGCAGTGCCAGGGTACCAAGTTTGATTCTACCCTTGGGCAACTGTCTGTGTGGATTTTGCATGTTCACCCCCATGTCTATGTGGGTTTCTGTCAGGTGCCCTGGCTTCCTCCCACAGTTCTAAGAAGTGCAAGCCAGGTGGATTGGCAATACAAAATTACCCATAGTGCTCAGGGATGTGCAGGTACGGTGCATTAACCATGGAAGATGGAGGGCTAGGGGGATAGGTCTGGGTGGGATGCTCTTCAGAATGTTGGTGTGGGCTCATTGGGCTGAATGGTCTGTTTCACCCTGTATGGAACCTATGATTCTATGATTCCATGTGGTTGTCTGTTAACTGCCCTATGGGCAGGAAATGCCGACTTGGCCAGAGATGCCCATATCCAATGAATGAATGAAAGAAGACCACTGCACCGAGGGCCAGGAGGCCATTCAGGCAGAGGAGCACAACGAGGAGGATTTGACAATGAGTAGGACTGATAGCATCTTTTGTGAGCAGGACTGAGAGTCTCACATGGTGTGCTGTCTACCTGGTTCCAAGGTAAGGGGCATCTTGAACCGGCTTGAAAGGATATTGGAGTGGGGGTGGTGGTGGTGACCATCCAGTTGTTATTGTTGTGTTGGGACCAACAACATCAGCAAAAATAGGCAAAAGGTCCTATTTGGACAATATCAGGAAAGCTATCAGAAGTATATTGATTAAACAGATAGAGAGAAATAAGAAAGAGATGAATACAGCATCAGTGAATGGACCAAATAAGAGTTCTATATACAAATGCATGGAGCGTAAGGAATAAATTCAATAGTCTGCATACACAATTTCAAATTTAAGATTATGCTCAATTACTGAGACATATTTGCAGAATCGTTAGGATTGGGAATTAAATATATCAGGTTAGAAGGTTCACAGGATGGACATGGGGAAATGACAGAAGAGTGGAGCAGCTTTATTGATTAGAAACAAAATGGCTTCAATGGTGAGGGAGGTTATAATGAGCGGAAAACATTCAGTGCACTGAGGAGCAGGAAAGGATCTAAAACTGTAATAGATATTGTGTGCAGACCCCCGGCAGCAGCTCTGAGATGCTGGATTGTATTAATGCAGGAATTAGGCAAGTCTGTAGCAAAGCCAGTGTATTATTAATGGGGAAGTTTAACCTTTAACTTAGATTGGGAGAGAGACAAGTACTCTGTCAGAAAGGTAGTGAATTTCTGGAGTGGATCTGGAATATTTTCCAACAGCAATAGGTCCTGGATGTAACAAGGGGACAAGAAATATTGGAATTAGTAATGAATAATGAACCAGATTTAGTTAGTAGCTATTTGTGCATGAACATTTTTCAAATAGTGATCATAACATGATCGAGTTCAATGTCACATTTGAAAGTGAAAAGCATGAATCAGCTGCTAAGAGTTTGAGATTAAGGTAAGGGCCGACTTAAAGGAGATGAGACAGAAACTGTCCACAGAAAACTGGGAAAATCTGCTCATGGGTAAAACAACTGAAGAACAGTTGGGAATGTTTAAAGAAACATTCAAAACAAAACAAAACCAGTTTATACCAGAGAGGGAAAAGCTCCACATCTTAGAACAAACAACAATAGACAATTAAAGAGATAAGGGAAAGGATAAAACTTAAAAAAGGCTAACAAAAATGCAAAAAAAAGGACAGATTCTGCTGAATGAGAAAGATACAAAG
>NW_025214040.1:0-2861 GCF_004010195.1 Chiloscyllium plagiosum | reverse complement strand
TTGGTTCAATCAACTGATTCTCCAACATGGAAGCCCTCTGTCAGTTTCTGTTGGTCTTTGTTTCATTGTGTCTGAATTAGCAAATCCATGTCATATTTGATTCATGTGATACATCCAAGTATATAAATACATGTCCATAAGATAAAGGAGCATAATTGGGCCATTTGGCCCATCAAGTCTGGTCCACCTTTCATTTACAGTTGATAATGTTTTTAAATCCTATTCTCTCACCTTTTCCCTATAAATCTTCATTCTTTGACTAATCAAGAGCCAATTTATCTCAAATACACTCAATGACTCGGCCTCCACAACTCAGTTCAAAAGGTTGTCTCTTCACTCTGAGGCTGTTCCCTCGGGTCTTCAATCTCTCCTATTATTGGAAACATCTTCTCCATGTCCACTCTACCCAGGCCTCTCTGTATTCTGTAAGTTTCAATGACATTCCCTCTCATCCTTCTGACTCCATCAATACAGAACCAAAGTCCTCAACGATTCCTCACACAAACATGTTTGTATTTTCTGACCAACCTCATGAAATCTACCTGTTGATCTTTCCCCAAATACAAAAGTACAGTGTCTGAATTCTCTAATATCTCTGAATTTGTTTGTCTAATAACAAGGAGTTCACTGTGGGAATTGTCCGATTCTTTTTCGATCTCAAGCATTTTCTCATCCCCTCCTCTATTACACTCACTACTCTGCAGGTTTTTGTCTTTAACAAAGTCTATAATCATTAGCCATGAATTCTGATTCTAGAAGGGAATGAAGTTTTAATTCTTCTTAAAGAATAATTTCTCTGAGAGTATTGTAATTATTCTGAGCCTTTAATGCTCTTATCCACCTGTCAACATTATTTTGTTGAACTGTCTCAAACTCAGTAGAAGTTTGTGGAGGCTGTTTCTGTAAGTTCTAAAACATCTGTCTGTATATTTCTGAGACAAACTCATATGTGCATAGAACAGCTGTTTTCACTTCCTCATGATCCCGAGAACATTCCTCTGACAGAGATGTCAAAATCCCTTGTTGATCCCCAAGTTCATTTTTGTATGGGCAAGGTCCAACCTTTTTCTTCCTGCCTTGCATGTGTTGCTATTTTCTCAAAAGACATGAAAATGCTTCCACATCCTTCTCGTCATAGGCATAGAGTCATACAGCAAACAAACAGGCTCCTCTGCCTATCATGTCAATGCTGACCAGTAAACATCAAACTACACTAATCACCCCCATTTGCCTGCACTTGGTCCATAGCCTTCCATGCCCTGGTGTTTTATGTGCTCGTCTGGATATGTCTTAAATGTTGTAAGAGGAACTGCCTCCACCACCTTCTCAGGCAGCACATTCCATATTTCTACCACCCTCTGGGGAAAAATAAACCCTCAAAACCCCCCTAAACCACTTTTTCATCATGTTAAGCTTATTCCCTTAGGTCTTAGACATGTCTACCATAGGGAAAAGATTATCACGATCGATTTTGTCTGTGCCTTTCATATTTTTGTATCCCTCAATCAGACTCCCCCTTACTTCCTCTGCTCTAAGGAAAACCATCTCAGTTTATCCAGTCTCTCCTCACAACCAACACATTCCATTTGAAGCAACATCCTGGTGAATCTCCTCGACAGCCTCTCCAATCCAATCATGTCCTTCCGACAGTGTCATGACCAGCACTGTACACAGTATTCCAGATATGGCCTAACCAATGCTCTGTAAAGTAACAACAAGACTTCCTTGCTCCTATATTCTAAACTCTGGCTAATGATGGCAAGCATCCTGTATGCCTTCTTCACCACCCTATCTAGTTGTGTTGATACCTTCCGGGGGATCGATGGACGTGTACATCAAGGTCCCTTTGTTCCTCAGCATTCCCAAGGAACATAAGAACTAGAAGCAGGAGTAGGCCATCTGGCCCTTCGAGCCTGCTCCAACATTCAATAACATCATGGCTGATCTTTTCATAGACTCAGCTCCATTTACCCGTGCTCTCACTATATCTCTTAATTCCTTTATTGTTAAAAAAAACTGTCTTAGCTTTAAAACTTTTCATGAAGTGACATAAATTTCTTCACGGGGAAAGGAATTTAAAAGATTTATGACGCTCTGGGTGAAGAAGTTCCTTCTCAATTTCGTCCTAAATCTTCCTTCCCTCATTAGAACTCCCAAATTGGATCACCTCACATGGATCAGGATTAAATTCCATCTGCCATTGCTCTGCCCAATTTACCAGCTGATCAATATCAGACTGTAGTCTGAGACCCAGTAATCCAAGATGGCAGCAGAGTAGGCTGCTTCAGACCGAGTTCATCTGCTCCATCTGTTTCCTTTTCTTCTTTCTATTCCACCATTTTTTTTCCTTTTATTTTGTCCTTCTCGCTATTTCCTCTCCTGGCCATGGACTCCCAGCCTCAGACACCAGGCCTCCGACCAGTGCAGACTCACTGAGATGGCCTCTGGGCTTGATGTGGCAGTGTCCTGGCCCGGCAGGGAGACATCCCAGCCTGGTGAGGAAGACTCTTGGTTCAACATGGTGGTCTCTCGGTTCGATGTAATGCCCTCTCAGTTCGATGTGGAGGCCTCTCGGTCCAAGATGGTGGCCTCTCAGTTCGATCTGATAGCATCTCAGCCCAGCATGTTGGCTTCTTGACCTAACATGGCGATCTGTCAGTGGCTCAGCATGGTTGTCTCTCAGCCCACAGGGTGGTCTCTTGCTGTATAATGGTGGTCTCTTGGCCCACACGGCCTCAGTGTGGACTTTTGGTCAGGAGACGATGACTCATATGATCCCATGGCAGCTGAGCGCTTAAAGGAAGACTAATGATTGAATTTACAGATTTATTTCTTTATTTTCTATTTAAAACTGAAAGGGT
>NW_025214039.1:26419-38471 GCF_004010195.1 Chiloscyllium plagiosum | reverse complement strand
CCTTTTTTTAATCAATGAAGTTTAGACTTGTTTCTCTCTACAATACAAGTGTTTAAAATTCTTGCCTGTTTGTTCTTCAATTTGGGAGATGGTGGCACAATGGTATTTCCACTGGACTGGTCACCCAAAGCCCTTAGACATTTGTTCTCAACTCAGTCTGAAATGGTCAACAGCGTATCCTGAGATTGTGACCTCCATGTTCACAAAACCCATTGGGTCAGTGTGATGAAAATTAGCTTCCAATTAAGCAAATAAATTCCTGAATTAAAGAACCTCTGTTACCATTATTGTGGAGGAGACGGCGATGTCACTGGTCTAATAATCCTGAGGCCCAGACTAACACTTTGGAAGACATGGGTTCAAACTACAACATGACAGTGGGTAGAACATAAATTTGTTTAATAAATCCGGAAAAAGAAGCTTACCTTAGTCATGGAGCTATGAATCAATTGTCACAAAAACCCACGTGGCTCACAAATATCCTTGAAAGGGAGATTTAATTAAAGTTTTTGTAACTTAATTTGAAGCTTTTTTATCTCCACAATGCATTAAATACTGTTGAAGTTTGTTTATCTTTTCTTCTAAATAATTTGGGGATACAGCGGCAGAGCAGGACTGTCACTGGACTAGCTAAAGACAGGCCTACATTGAGGCTGTAGGTAAATGGGTACAAATCCCACCAGGGCAGTTGCTCAGAGGGGAAAGGTGGAACAGTAATATATGGAAATGTATTGATCATACCGAGCCTCCATTTCAATGTATTACCTAAATGGGAATAGATTGGGAAATGTTGCTCTCTAAAAGGAGCTGTGTATCCTTGTACACCAGTCACTGAGACCAACCATGCAGGCATAGCTAGCAGTCAGGAAGGCAAATGGCCTTCATTGCAAGAGAGTTTGGGTGCTGGAGCATGGAGGTCTTGCTGCAGCTCTTCGGGATGTTGGTGAGCCTCCACCCAGTGTCTTATATGCAGTTTCAGGCTCCTTACCTAAGTAAAGATCAACTTGCCATAGAGGGACTGCAGCGAAACCTCACCAGACTGATTCCTGGTAGCTCTGTTGTATGAAGAGAGATTGTGTCCAGTGGGTTTGATTTTACTGGGGTTTTGTAGAATGAGAGGGGATCTCATGAAAACATATAAAGTTTTGACAGGACTGAATGCAGGGATGATGTTTGCCCTGGTCGAAACATGGAGGTCACAGTCTCAGGATAAGATTATATTTTGCAAGTGATATCCCATGGAACCAAAAAAACCATTTCAGACTAAGTTGAGAACAAATGTCTACACTCAGAAGGTGCTGAGCATGTGCTGAGAACTTTCTACCACAGAGGGCTGTTAAAATGAAGGCACTGAGTATGTTAAAGAATATCAAAGAATATTAAAGAATATGTGGAGCTTGCACATATCCCCCATGTCCGCTTAGGTTTCCTCCACAGTCCAAAGATGTGCAGGTTAGGTGAATTGGCCATGCTAAATTGCCCATAGTGTCCAGGGATGTGCAGGCTTGGTGGATTAGCCATGGGAAATGCAGGGTTGCAGGGATAGAATAGAGATGTGAGTCTGGGTGGGGTGCTCTTCAGTGTGGACTCGATGGGCTGAATGGTATGCTTTGATACTGTCAGGATTCTATGAGTCCTATAAATGAAATAGATGGATTTCTAGAGGTTAGGGTTATCAAGGTTTATGGGAACAGAGTGGGAGTGAGATAGTGAGATAGAGGCTCAGTCATGATCATGGTGAATTGTAGAATAGACTTGATGGGCTGAATGGCTTACTTCTCCTCCTGTTTTCTATGTTTCTATTGACTGAATTTTCACAGCAATTGTTTGTATCATTTTTATTGTGTTACAGGGAAGTCATGGTGGATGGACTGACAGAGGAAGCCGTGACACCTGAATGGTGGCACCACCTGCTCTCCGATGCCTCACACTGACTCTGTCTCTGCTACTGCAGTGACCTCCCACCGAGGCTCTTACTCTGCCATTCTCACTGTAGTCTTCAACATCTTCCCTCACTTGCTCTCACACACCCCAGCCAAACCATCCCCTCCCCCTCCCCGGGACCCTGCATGCCCTCAGTGATGCTGACTCGGGACACCTTATCATCTTTTCTTCACCTTCACCAGCACTAACAACTGTGCCAGCCACTTTCACCTTGCTCATTCCTTCCTTTTCTCTCATTGCAGGAGGATCAACCTCACCTCGGGCAGACAGTGAGCCAAGTGGTGAGATGCCTGCCATTTGGCTGCTTACCCCCATGAGGAGAAGGTCTTGGTGGGGAGAACGAGACTGGTGCGGTGGAGATGCTGAAACATCCATGTTCCAGAATTCAAGCTCACATTATTGCTCATTGCTGTGTTACTCTCGCAGTAACACCACTGCCAATGTGTTCTTATTGTGCCACGGCTCCTTTGTGACACAATCTCTGTTTTGTGTCCTGTGGGTAGTGGGAGAATGCCCATGACAATGCATCGCTTCACCAGCACTGCCTCAAAGCAGTTGTGTGCTAAGGAAGGGAGAGAACAGCCCTGAGACACAGCCTGGTCCAATTCATGAACTGGGTGTCTGTTCAAGTGTGCACTTGTCCTCGGAGCAGTCTTACACTGAGAGGGGCTGGTGTGTTCCAACGTGTGGCATTGAAGTGCAGAACTACTCTTTAAGTGGTTTGGATGATGTACCGCGATAAAGTGACGAAGCTGATTGTCGGTGAACGAGGGTTTCATACGCTCGCTGCCCATGGAGCGTGCTTTGAGATATTGGTGACTGGTGTCCATGATGGAGAGCTGGAGGAGCAAGCAGTGAGCTGGAGTCTCAAGGTACTTGCTCTGCCCTTCCTATTGGGAATTCTCAATGTCTAGTTTCTATCCAGTTTGTGGAGGAATGGAATATCAATGAGGCAAGGTTAAGTAATGAGAGTGATGATGAATGATAATCCATGTTAAAGGGCCTCTCGTCTCTCACCAGATAGAATCTCATCTCAATGTGTAGGACTTACTTGGTAAATGTAACTTTCCAACCTCAACATATAGAGAAGGGCTTCAGTGGACATCTCATCCAATCTTCCCAATTTCCTCACCATGTAGTTCAGGGTACAGAACAATTCTGGCCTGTGCTTCTATGCTATTTGACATGATGGTAAAATTTATAAGAAAGCATAATTCACTTTTCAGGATGAAACAATGACATTGTATTTTAACTTTCGTAATGTTCCACTTCCACTGAATTTGAATAGAAGTTGAAAATGTGAGCCCACTGCAAAATTCCAGCAACAGGAATAAGATAAATGGCTGGTTAATCTGGTGTCTGTTGAAAGAAAATATTTGGTCAGGGTGCCCTGCTGTTCTGTGAATGCTGCCAGGGAACCAGCAGAAGGAACCTAGGCTTAAAATCACTTCCAATTTAGCAGTGCGTGAGCATGAAATCAGAGTAATAAATTTAATTAATGGGTAAATCCTGGAAAGAGATTTGAATCTGCAAAATTCTGACCCAGCACTGTGAGTTACTTTGAATAATATTAGTGGTCGAAATAGTGATATATGGCAATTAATAACTGGAAATGAAGCATTTTATAAGCACAATGAAGGAGCTGACAGTATATTTTAATGTAACTCAACTTGTACATAGGAAAGCAGCCATGAGGCTTGGGCATATTTAGCGAAGAGAAAGCTGTTTCAATTCTGAGCTTTGAGTCGGTGTCTTGTTTTTGTAATTTATTTTTATTTTCTTTCCATATCCTTGGGTGTTCTTGGTCATGCAAATTCATTAACCATCAGGCAATCTGTTCCCCATTCCATGGCATCTGCCTGTGCTTTTCTAATTTAATAGACAGAATTCAGAGGAAAGTATCCTGGGGTATCTTTCCCTTTGATTTTTTATAAAATCTCATTCCCTGCAATTAAATAGCAGCCATCATCTTGGCTCCTCACAGTGGTGTTGCTGCCATTCCAGAAAGTTTGACCATTTGATAAAAGAGAAAGCTGACCTCCACAACTGGCTTTGTTTGGAGGGGCTAGTGGTGGAGGTAAGTAGGGGCTACTCAGCGTGAGGTGTTAGCTCCTCCTGACCCATAACCAGTGCTGGAGAAGTAGCTCCTACTTTTCTGGGTCTCCTGAACCCTGGGAAACCTGAACTGGAGATGTTAGCTCCAATCTCTTACAGACGTCAGGGGCATGGAATCTTGCTTGACTGTTCTAATTGTCTCAAGGGCAGTTTGTTGGCATGGCCAAGGTTTCCGAGGTCAAATTGAAAGAATGATTGTTTATGGTTGGCTTGTTCCATTTTCAATAATTTAACCCCCACCTCTTAAATCCCCTCCGTGGCACAATCTCATTTGATCTGTGGAGAGTTAAACTAACTTCCCACTAATGAAACTTGGAGTCCATCTCTTTCCTGTACATATGATCCAATCTATTTATCACCTCTAAGACCTCCTTTCCTCTTGCTGTCAAAACCCTCTACTTAAATACTCCAAGATTTGCATAACCTAAACACCGGGCCCATGTCTTCAACTATATCTGTATTGTTTTTCTCGCTCTCTCTCTCACACACACACACCTTTCATTCTCACCAGCAGCCATTTGTTTCCTGAACAATTACAATTCAGCTTTGAAATCCTCCATCCTCTCTGTGTACGAACAAAATGACTATATTATCCTGCATACGATGGAGTGAACCTTATGGGGCCTGCATGTGTAGACTGGGAGACCTGACGGAATGGAGTAGGTGTTGGGAATTCAGCAGGGAGTGTGGGAACATGTCCTTGTCATCTTCCCACTGCTTTCCCTCAAACAGGAAATTGCTCTGACCTCCCAATCCCAGGCACCAGTTATCTATTTATATGGCACGTTATCAGTGGAGGATTGTCCTCTTCCATTTGGGAAGACAATTTGGTGAATGTCTGGCTCACAGTGGGTTCTCCCAGTCACCCTGCACACACTGGGATGTGTTGACTGGCCTTGCTGACCCTTCATCCCATTTACCTTGATGCAAGGCTGGCATTTGTCGCTGAGTCTCTGGGATGGCTGCAGTTCCAGCAATGGCCACCCCTCCCAGTGGTGCTGATGTGAGTGTCAAGCTGGCCCTGGGATTGACTGGCAGCTCTTGAAGCCAGACCGTCACCTGTTGAAGGGACAGTAGCTCTTTGGCAGCTAGATGGACAGAATATCAAGCTCAAAGCAGGGGAGAAATGTCAAGATCCCTCGATCATTGGAACTCATCTCTTGTTTCTTTATTGAACCCATTATCACCCTCCGTGGCCCTTGCAGCATGAAATCTTTTGTTCTTTAATTCCTCCTGTGCTCCACCTTATCATTGACCTGACTTTTTGTTGTTCCTGAAACCTCCTTGCACATTCCTGAATGCCCACTCCAGCCCAGAATCTCATTCGTGATGAGACACAATAGAATTGTGGATGCTGCAAATCAGAACCAGAAAAAGAGATTGCTGGGAAAAAAAAATTCAGCAGGTCTGGCAGCATCTGTGGCGAGGAATCAGAGTTAATATTTCTGGTCCAGTGACCCTTCCTCAGAAGGACCTGTTTTTGTTATCAGTGATGAGTGTGGGGCCATCGCATACAGGAAATCCTGCAAACCTTTCAAATGATTCATTTTTATTTCCCATCACCAAAACTGAACAGAAATCACACAAAGTGAAGCTGTGTTTGTCCTTTGGTACACAGACAAACCATTTGCATATTGAGCATCGACAATGTTACAGCCAGTGAAATGTTCACGGCACCCTGCTTTCAGTAGTTTGGCAGCTCTGCGGCAGAATGTCCAAGGGGGCCCTAACAACAGCGAGGGCCAGTCTGTCCTGGGCCATCAAAGAGGCAAAGTGTGCACACGCACAGAGAGTAAGCAGCTTTTCTCAGGTCAGTGATGATATATGGACCATGTGCATAGGTATTCAGGCCATCATCGACCACAGAACAGCATCGCCAGCTTGTGCTGGTGATGCCTCCCTCCCAGATGAATTGAACAACTTCTATGCACGGTTTGAGGCACAAAATGATGTGGCAGCGAGGAAGACCATTCCCCCTTCTAAGGGGATGACCAGGTGTTGTGTCTTACCATGACTGACGTGAGAAAAACCCGATGCAGAGTCAACCCATGTAAGGCTGCTGGGCCAGACCCTGGCAGAGTGCTCAGAGCGTGCTCTGATGTACTGGCAGTTGTTCTCGCAAACACCTTTAACATCTCCCTGAGCTGTGCAATAGGTCCAACATGCTTCAAGGCTGCTACCATCATCCCCATACCGAAGAGGTTTTTACCGTCCTGTCTCAATGACTACTACCACATAATGAAGTGTTTCGAGAGGCTCGTGATGACGCATATTAAGACCTTGCATACGGAGAGGAGGTGCAGCAGCTAATGGACTGGTGCAGAGCCAACAACTTGTCTCTGAACCTGGACAAAAGGGAAGAGATGGTTGTTGACTTCAGGAGGGCACAGAGCAACCACTCTCCACTGGACATCGAAAGCTCCCCCGTGGAGATCGTGAAGAGCACAAAATTTCTTGGCATTCACCTGGCAGAGAATCTCACCTGGTCCACAGCCAAGAAAGACCAGCAGCAACTCTACTTTCTGTGCAGACTGAGGAAAGCCCACCTCCCTCCTCCCATCCTCACTACACTACATTGCGAGTATCCTGAGCTGCTGCATCTTGGTTTGGTTTGGGAATTGCACTGTCTCGGATTGTAAGACCCTACAAGGGATAGTGACGATACCTGAGAAGATCATCAGGGTCTCTCTTCCCTCCATTACAAACATTTACACCAGACGCTGCAGCCGAAAGGCTAAAAGCATTGTGGATGATCCCACACATCCTTCATTCAAATTCTTCTCCCTCCAGCCATCTGGCAGCATTCAGTCTCTCACGGCCAGACTGTGTAATAGTTTCTTCTCCCAAGCCATCAGGCTCCTTAACACTATACAATCACATTATTCAATTTGCAATTAGAGTCATAGAGTCATAGAGAGGTACAACATGGAAACAAACCCTTTGGTCCAATTCGTCCATGCCAACCAGATATCCCAACCCAATCTAGTCCCATTTGCTAGCACTGGGCCCATATCACTCCAAACCCTTCCTATTCACATACCCATCTAGATGTCTTTTGAATTCTACCAGCCTCTACCACTTCCTCTGGCAGCTTATTCCATACACGTATCACCCTCAGTATGAAAACGTTGCTGCTTAGATATCTTCTATATCTTTCCCCTCTCACCCTAAACCTATGCCCTTAGTTCTCCCCCACCCCAGGGAAAAGACTTTGACTGTTTATCCTATCTGTGCCTTCATGATTTTATAAGGTCACCCCTCAGCCTCCGACGCTCCAGGGAAAACAACCCCAGCCTATTCAGTCTTTCCCTACAGCTCAAATCCTCTGGCAACCCTGGCAAATCCTTGTAAATCTTTTCTGAACCCTTTCAAATTTTACAAAATCCTTCAAATAGGAGGGAGACTAGAATTCCCATCTCATGTCCGTGTGGAGTTTGCACATTCTCCCCGTGCCTGCGTGGGTTTCCTCCGGGTGCTCCGGTTTCCTCCCACAGTCCAACAAAATGTGTATGTTAGGTGAATTGGCCGTGCTAAATTGCCCGTAGTGTTAGGTGAAGGGGTAAATGTAGGAGACTGGGTCTGGGTGGTTGCTCTTCGGAGGGTCGGTGTGGACTTGTTGGGCTGAAGGGCCTGTTTCCATACTGTAAGTAATCTAATCTAATCTAATTGCACGCAATATTCCGAAAGTCACCTAAACAACGTCCTGTATAGTTGCAACATGACCTCCAAACCCCTGTACCCAATATAAAGGAAAGTATACCAAATGTCTTCTTCACTATCCTATCTACCTGCGACTCCACTTTCAAGAAGCTATGAACCTGCACTCCAAGGTCTTTTTATTCAGCAACACTCCCGAGGACCTTAGCATTAAGTGTAAGATTTGCTTCCCGAAATGTGAGCACCTCGCATTTACCTAAATTAAACTCCATTTGCCACTTCTCAGCCCATTGGCCCATCTGATCAAGATCCTGTTGTAATCTGAGGTAACCTTCTTCGCTGTCCACCACACCTCCAATTTTGGTGTCATCTGCAAACTAACCAACTATACCTCTTATGCTCACATCCAAATCATTTATAAAAATGACAAAAAGTAGAGGACCCATCACTGATCCTTGTGGCACTCCACTGGTCACAGGCCTCCAGTCTGAAAAGCAACCCTCTGTCTTCTACCTTCAAGCTGGTGTTCTTGGACGACTCTTTGAATTGCTGCTAAAACAATGTTTTATTGATGATCATTCATTGTTACATTGTAATTTATCCACCACTGTGCCTAATGTCTTGTCGTCAGGAATTGCTGTGCTGTCTTGCATGTTTTGCACTTTTTTATGCACTTTATGCTGCCCTGTGTATGACTGTAATCTCAGTGTAGTCTGTGTGTTCATATAGCACTCTGGTCTTGGAGGAATACAGCCTCTTTTTTATTGTACCAGCTGTGTATGGTAGAAACGACAAATAAAGTTACTCTACTTTATTCGGGTTTGGGAAGATAGCGGTGATTGTAGGAGGGGTAGGCGGGGGCTGTTCACCAAACAGTCAGTCAGCCATAAACAGCTGTGGAATGAGCCTGCAAAACAGAGCTGGACTTATCTGCTGTTTTAGTGATGGCTGGATCACCAGCCCCTGCAGAAATCCCAGCCTTACATGTGCAAAGTGTACTTTCATTTGGGAACAGTACTGAATTTTGTGACAAATTAGGGCTGTTACATTAGATTAGATTACATTACAGTGTGGAAACAGGCCCGTCGGCCCAACAAGTCCACACCGACCCGCCGAAGCGCAACCCACCCATGAAACCCACGCAGACACAGGGAGAACGTGCAAACTCCACACAGTCGCCTGAGGCGGGAATTGAACCCGGGTATCAGGCGCTGTGAGGCAGCAGTGCTAACCACTGGGCCACCGTGCCGCCGTTACCTTTGCAGAAAACTTATGTGTTTCAACAGGTTTTCCCATTGGATAGCAAAAGCCACTGAGTGCACAGTAATAAACTTGTAAAGCTCAACGGCTGGGCAAAAAAAAATCCATGCAGGTCCATTTTATAGTTGTAACTGACTTAGATGAGATGAAGTAATTTGTCGGCTGCCGCAGGGGAGCAGTTAAAAGATGCATTGCACTTTGATGTGGTCCTAAAATTTTTATGTGAAATCCATGACTGAATCTGAATTGCAGCTCGGGGATTAAGGATTCAAATTCCTCAGCTTTTGAATAGTTTTAGATATATCAATACTGTTTAGACAAAACAGTTGTCATAGCAACTCAGTTAATTAAAAAGAAACAGCCTCCCCTTCTACCCATGTTTTTACATAAATGATCACGAGTTGAATCTGTGATGGGATTTTTGATCTTTATTTACCTACATTACAATAGTTCAATGGCCCATTGACTGGAAAACACATGAGGTTATGAAAGGCGCTGCATAATCAAGTCTGTATAATTCCTCTTTCCTTTTCTTTACCTTGTATCTAAATGAAGCTAAAGAGAAAATCATGTTGTACAATATATTCAGACTAAAGATACTACAGATGCTGGAATCCAATGTAGACAGGGAGGAGGCTGGAAGGACATAGCAAGCCAGGCAGCATCAGGAGTCCTGATGTGTTGCTGTGTTCTTCCAGCGTCCTGTCTGTGTACAATGTATTAAGGCTGACAATTACTGACAGAAATACAAACAGAAAATTACTGAAATACAGAGCCAGCCAGACAGCATGTGAAAGAGAGAGCAGGTTAAGGTTTCAAGTCTTATCTATTATTGGAGCAGTTCAGTATTTTCAAGTTCTGTTTCAGATTTCTCAGGATCATTGATTTTCTTTTTATCTGCCTTGGAGATTGATTGCTCATAGCTGATTTGAGATTGAGCTCATACTCATTGACTTGGAGGTGCTGGTGTTGGACTGAGGTGGACAAAGTTAAAAATCACACAAAACCAGGTTATGGTGCAACAGGTTTATTTGGAAGCACTAGCTTTTGGAGCGCTGCGCCTTCACAACCACCTGATGAAGGAGCGGCGCTCAGAACGCTAGTGCTTCCAAATAAACCTGTTGGACCATAACCTGGTTTTGTGTGATTTTTAACTCATACTCACTGCTATTCTCTTATCAATGAAAGGAGTGTGTGTTGGGGTAGGGTATAATTGCTGTGGGTATGGGAGTGTGGCCAGGCAGCCTCAAATAACGTGAAATTGCAATGCCCCATCCAATCAGAGTCCACGTGCTTAACAATGAGTGCCCTTTTTCTCATGAATATAAATTGTTGTTTCCTTTGAAGTTTAGTAAGCTTGTGGCTGTCTCGATGAGCTGGAGCCAAAAAAGAAGCTTTAACAGAATTTGTTTCCTTTTTTTAGTTTCAGAAAATTACAAATTGGTCTGTAGAACTAGAGAAAAAACCTCCAAAATCATCCTAATACATGATTAGCCGTTTTACAGCATGCTGATAGTGACTGGAGATCTTTTCTAAGGAATAGTTAACTCTACCTTCTAAATCTTTTTCTGATCTTTACCATTATCAAAAGACACTTAATAATTTTAGGCTGAGATGGTAGTATAATGGTAATGTCATTGGGTTAGTAATACTGAATCGAAAAGTGTGGCGCTGGAAATGCACAGCAGGTCAGGCAGCATCCGAGGAGCAAGAGAGTCAATGATTCTGGCATAAGCCCTTCCTCAGGAATGTGGTAGGGGAGTAGGGGGCTGAAAGATAAATAGGAGGGTGGGAGTGGAGAGGGGGTAGGTAGCTGGGAAGGCGATAGGTAGATGGAGGTGAGACTTGATGGTGATAGGTCAGAGGGGAGGGTGGAGCGGACAGTTGGGAATGAGGATGGACAGGTAAGACAGTTCAAGAGGGTGGTGCCAAGTTGAAGGGTAGGATCTGGGAAACCGATGAAATCGATATTGATGCCATATGATTAGAATATCCCAAGGCGGAAGATGAGGTGTTCATCCTCTAGGTGTCGGGTGGCTTGGTTTTGGCAGTGGAGGAGGGTCAGAACTTGCATGTCCTTGGTGGAGTGGGAGGGGGATTTGAAGTGGGGTTGTTTGGGGCTAGCGAGTTTTGAGAAGATTTCTAGCTCAGGTTGAGGTTCTGGATGGAAGTTTGCTCACTGAGCTGGGAGGTTCATTTTCAGAAGTTTCGTCACCCTACTAGGTAACATCATCAGTGAGCCTCCGGTGAAGCACTGGTGTTAGTGACCTGCTTTCTATTTATGTGCTTAGGTTTCCTTGGTTTGGTGACATCATTTCCTGTTGTGATGTCATTCCCTGTTCTTTTTCTCAGAGGATGGTAAATGGGATCCAAGTCAATGTGTTTGTTGATAGAGTTCTGATTGGAATGCCATGCTTCTAGGAATTCTTGTGCATGTCTCTGTTTGACTTGTCCTAGGATGGATGTGTTGTCCCAGTTGATGTGGTCTCCTTCCTCATCTGTATGTAGGATACTAGTGAGAGAGGGTCATGTCTTTTTCTGGCTAGTTGATGTTCATGTATCCTGGTGGCTAGTTTTCTGCCTGTTTGTCCAATGTAGTGTTTGTTATAGTTCTTGCAAGATATTTTGTAATTGACATTAATTTTGTTTGTTGTCTGTACAGGGTCTTTCAAGTTCATTAGCTGCTGTTTTAGTGTGTTGGTGGGTTTGTGGGCTACCATGATGCAAAGAGGTCTGAGTAGTCTGGCAGTCATTTCTGAGATGTCTTTGATGTAGGGGAGAGTGGTTAGGGTTTCTGGATGTGTTTTGTCTGCTTGTTTAGATTTGTTTCTGAGAAATCAGTGGACTGTATTCATTGGGTAGAAAGTGAGGGCTGCAGATGCTGGAGATCAGAGCTGAAAATGTGTTGCTGGAAAAGCGCAGCAGGTCAGGCAGCATCCACGGAACAGGAGAATCGACGTTTCGGGCATAAGCCCTTCTTCAGGAATGAGGAAAGTGTGTCCAGCAGGCTAAGATAAAAGGTAGGGAGGAGGGACTTGGGGGAGGGGCTTTGGAAATGCGATAGGTGGAGGGAGGT
>NW_025214039.1:18995-25953 GCF_004010195.1 Chiloscyllium plagiosum | reverse complement strand
TCTTCCTGACCTCTCCGCCCCCACCCCACTCCGGCCTATCACCCTCACCTTGACCTCCCTCCACCTATCGCATTTCCAACGCCCCTCCCCCAAGTCCCTCCTCCCTACCTTTTATCTTAGCCTGCTGGACACACTTTCCTCATTCCTGAAGAAGGGCTTATGCCCGAAACGTCGATTCTCCTGTTCCTTGGATGCTGCCTGACCTGCTGCGCTTTTCCAGCAACACATTTTCAGCTGTATTCATTGGGTACCCATTCTTTTTGAATATGCTGTATAGGTGATTTTCCTCTGCTCTGCGTAGTTCCTCTGTGCTGCAGAATGTGGTGGATCCTTGAAATAATGTTCTAATGCAGCTTCATTTGTGAGTGCTGGGATGATTGCTTCTGTAGTTCAGTATCTGGTCGGGATGTGTTGTTTTCCTGTAGATACTGGTTTGAAGTTCCCCATCAGCTGTTCGCTGTTCTGTGACATCTGGGGTTGGCAGTTTGTTGTTGTTTTCTTTTCTCTTTTGTGAATTTTATGCCAGTAAGGGTATTATTGAAGGTCCTGAAGGTTTCCTCTAATTTGTTTTGTTCAGTGATGACAAAGAGGTCATCCATAGAGCGGACCCAAAGTTTGAGTTGGATGGTTGATGGAGCTGTTTATTTGAGTCTCTGCATTACTGCCTCTGCTCAGAACCCTGATATCGGAGATGCCATGGATATTCCGTTGGTTTGTCTGTAGGTTTTGTTGTTGAAAGTGAAGTGGGTAGTAAGGCATAGGTCCACTAACTTGGTGATGTTGTCCTTGTTGATGAAGTTGGTGGTGTTTGGTATATGTGTCTTTGGTTTTTCTAATAGTGTAGCCAGTGTTTCCTTGGCCAGGTTGATGTTGATGGATGTGAACAGGGCTCTTGCATCAAAGACGACCATTATTTCATCCATTTCTATTTTGGTGTCTTTGATGATCTTCAGGAATTCTTGGGTGGAGTGGATGGAGTGGAGTGAGTCTTTTACTAAGTCTTTAGTGAAGTGAGCCACTAACACCAGTGTTTCACCGAAGGCTCCCTGATAATGTTACTGAGTATGGTGACAAAACGTCTGAAAACAAACCTTCCAGCTCAGCGAGCAAACTTACATACAGTTGTTTGGTATGTGTGACCCAGAGATGTATTCCAGAATACCGAGCTAATGTCCTGGGATCATGGCACAGAGTGAAACTTTACTTCAGTGAAAAACTGCTTTAAAGAGCTGGCACAATGATAACTATATAACTATTGCTTACGTTTGTAAACTTCATTGTGTTTACTACTGCCCTTCAGAGAACGGAATCTGGCGTCCTTACTTGGTCTGTGTGTGACTCCAGGCCCACAGCAATGTGGTAACTCTTAACTATCTTCTGATCAATTAGCGATGGACAAAAAAATTGGTGGCTTAGCCAGTGACACCCAGATTCCATGAGCAAATGAAAAAGCAACGACATGATACCTTTCAATTATGCATCTGACAACTGTACTACCAGTTTAAATGCTTTATCAGATAAATTCTTGAGTTATACAGACTAGGAAAGTTGCCATGTTTTATGTTAAGATGTGGTGAATTAGCCAGTTCTCACAGGCCATTGCAGAAATGCCACAAATCATTTTAATAGCACTGATTTCAGAAAGAGCAAATGAGTTCAGCATTCTTCATCCTAATCACTGCCCTGATTGCACTTACTGCCATCCACACAAGCTTTCCAAACTGTTATCAGGTGAGGAAAGGATATTAGATCCTTCTGAAAGGCCCAGCATGCCAAAGTAATCTACTGAAATTTCGTTCACTAACTATCTGATGAATGGTGACTGCGGTGAGGTACAGAAGCTTGTTAATTGCCAATGAAATTGTGTCCCAGCAAGGAGCTTTCACTTTAGGATCAGGGGAAAGAAACCCAATGGTGAAAATAGAAGAAAATTACCTCTGATATAAAATGTAACGAGTCAAATTGAGCAATGTGTATTATAATGTTAAATTGATATCTTGGAGTTTTCACACAATTAGCTAAATGATGCAAAAAAAACTTCCTATTCTCAAATTTTAGCTGCAGTTTTTCAACTGATTTAACACAGTGCATTGATGAGAGTTTACAAAAGTATGAATTGTTCATATGGTCACTTTATGCTGCTATTTGTGCAGATGGCAATTTTGTCTTTTTTTTTTCTCCTGACATTACAGTGACCACAGGCTGAATTTCACTACAATTGGCCAATATGCTGGGTTGCAGTGTGAGAGATTGGGAATTTGTTTCTAAGTGGACGGGGCTTTGGTGTGACCCTTGAACCCAGCCGCAATGTTAGCGTCCCACACTGAGTTTCCCATCCAATCACAGAGTGGAGCATGCCAGCCCGTGCCTGCCATTGGAAGGACTTAATTTAAAGGGATTCCTGGCACTAAACCCCAGCAGGAATCAATATTACTCCATTGCACATGAGAGTTAAATGGAAGTCTAACATGGGAAAATTATCCCTTCCTCCTACTCACCTGTCATTATCCAGCTCCTGACTCTTCCCTGGAGATCCTTATACAGGTTGTGAGGGTCTGCAAGGAAACACTATTCTCCCATGGACAAGTGGAAGTGGCCAGCCTTTTAAGCTAAACAGGGATGGCTGGAAGTGGCAAAGTGAATCAGAGTACATTTCAATGCAGCTGACTTCAGCACCACAGAATGGAAGTGACATTTTGCTTTCAGATGTGAACTCATAGCTGCTCATTAAACAGTTGAATATGTGAGCACTGATATTCACCTTATCTCACAGTGATACCTCACACTGACCCTTCCCAATTGTCATTCCATGCACTCACGTTCCTAATTTGGATTTCTGTTCTGCCCACAGTGAGGCAGTGAACTGAGGAAGGGTCACTTCCACCCTGGGGTTGCCGGGTTAGGTATTGAGTCATGGAGATCAGCAGGATGGTGGGGGGGGGGGTGTGTGACAAAATTACAATTCACGTACAGCACACAACAATTGCTAATGTCAATTTGCAGTCACCACCGACTGAAATGTGAATATTTTTGCAATGAGAACTTTGAACCTTGAAATCTTCCCTCGTCTCAGTTCGAATTCACGACTTCCATTTTCCAAAAGGATTTCAAATGTGACACAGGAACTGGAGTGGGTAGAGGCTGAGGTGACCTTAGGGGTTAGTCAAATAAACTATGGGATTTGTATTTCTAATTTTTAATGTTATTTGTTGTAAAGCTCCCTCTACACTGTCCCCCCCCATCAAACACTCCCAGGGACAGGGACAACACGGGGTTAGAGACAGAGTAAAGCTCCCTCTACACTGTCCCACCTCCCCAACTCCACTCCCCCCACCCCCGAACCTGAGCCCAGATCCGAGTCGGAGGGGGAAACTGCCTGGGGCGAAGAGGGGGCGGACACCACACGAGATTTGGGAAGGTGGGAACGGGACAGATTCCCCTCCACTCCCCCCCCTTCCCCCACCCCCCCACGGACACCAGTGATCCCACCTTGCCCACCCTCCCGCTCCGACACAGGGAGGAAGAGGGGAGGGGGTGGGGCTGTGGGGTGGGAGTCAAGAGAAGCTGGTATCTGGAGGCCGTGGGAGGGGTTGGGGGTTCGTGGGGGGAACCTCTCCGTCTCCCAACCCCTCCCCCTCCTCCTCAGTTGAGCACGTTGCCCTGGGAGTTGGAGCGGGTCAGGTCGGTGCAGACGAAGTAGGTGAGCAGCTGACCTTTGCCCTTGACCTGGACAACGCCCCGGGGTCGGCACGTGTACCCCAGACGACTCAACACACGACTTGTCTCCTCCGTCACCTGTAACCACAGAGTGAATGGGATGGGGGGAAGGGGGGCGACAGTGAGCGAGGTTAGCAGAGAAACCTTCCCCCTTGCGCTTGGGGCGGGCAGGGTGGTGGTGGGGGGAAGCAGGTGCATTTCCCTAGCGCCTACTAACTGAAGGAACCGATGCCCGCTCCACCACCCGCTCCGTCCACCGCCAATCGCACCCGCTTCACTCCCCCTCCTCCAAACCCCTTCCCTCCCCCAGCGACGCCCCCCCAACCCCGCCAACACACCCCTGAAACCCATCTCGCCCATGTCCCCCCCCGCCCACAGAATCAGATAATGCCCCTCCCCCTCCCCCACCACTGGCCGACACAACGCCCCCTCCAACCACCCCAGGCCCCACCTCGCCCACGTGCGTCCAGTGGGAATGAATGGGAAGAGGTTTTGGGGTTCATTGGAATTGTGTCCAATGGGAGTGAAAAGGAAATGGGTTTGGGATCCTTTGGGATTGTGACCAATGGGAGTGAATGGGAAGGGCGTTTTGGGGTCCACTGGAATTGTGTCCAAAGGGAGTGAATGGGAATGGGGTTTGGACTCCATTGGGATTGTGTCCAAAGGGAGGGAATGGGGTTAGGGTCCATTGGGATTGTTTCCAATGGGAGTGAATGGGAAGAGGGTTTGGGATCCATTGGTGTTGTGTCTAGTGGGAGTAAATGGGAAGAGGGTTTGGGATCCATGGGGATTGTGTCCAGTGGGAGTGAATGGGAATGGGGTTTGGGGTCCATGCAGATTGTGTCCAGTGGGAGTGAATGGGAATGGGTTTGGAGTCCATTGGGATTGTGTCCAATGGGAGTGAATGGGAAGAGGGTTTGGGTTCCATTGGTGTTGTGTCTAGTGGGAGTAAATGGGAAAGGTGTTTTGGATCCATTGGGATGGGGTCCAATGAGATTGAATGGGAAGAGGTTTTGGGGTTCATTGGGATTGTGTCCAATGGGAGTGAATGGGAAGGGGGTTTGGGGTCCAATTGGATTGTGTACAATGGGAGTGAACGGGAAGGGGGTTTGGTGTCCATTGGGATTGTGCTCAATGGGAGTGAATGGGAAAAGGGTTTGGGTCCATTGGGATTGTGTGCAATGGGAGTGAAGGGGGATTTGGGTCCATTGGGATTGTGTCCAATGGGAGTGAATGGGAAAGGGGTTTGGGTCCATTGGGATTGTGCTCAATGGGAGTGAATGGGAAAGGGGTTTGGGATCCATTGGGATGGGGTCCAATGGGAGTGAATGGGAAGAGGTTTTGGGGTTCATTGGGATTGTGTCCAATGGGAGTGAATGGGAAGGGGATTTGGTGTCCATTGGGATTGTGCTCAATGGGAGTGAATGGGAAGGGGGTTTGGGGTCCATTGGGATTGGGCACAATGGGAGTGAAGGGGAACGGGTTTAGGGTCCTTTGGGATTGTGTCCAATGGAAGTGAAAGGGAATGGGGTTTGGGGTCCATTGGGACTGTGTCCAATGTGAGTGAATGGGAAGGGGGCTTTGGGGTCCATCGGGATTGTGTCCACTGGGAATAAATGGGAAGGGGGTTCCGGTCCATTGGGATTGTGTCCAATGGGATTGAATGGGAAGGGGTTTTGGGGTCCATTGTGATTGCGTCCAATGGGAGTGAATGGGAAGGGGGTTTGGGGTCCATGGGGATTGTGTCCAACGGGAGTGAATGGGATGGGAGTTTGGAGTCCATTGGGATTGTGTCCAATGGGAGTGAATGGGAAGGGGGTTTGGGGTCCATTGGGTTGTGTCCAATGGGAGTGAGTGGGAAGGGCGTTTGGGGTCCATTGGGATTGTGTCCAATGGGAGTGAATGGGAAGGGGGTTTGGGGTCCATTGGGATTGTGTCCAATGGGAGTGAATGGGAAAGGGGTTTGGGATCCATTGGGGTTGTGTCCAATGGGAATGAATGGGAAAGGGGTTTGGGATCCATTGGGATTGTGTCCAATGGGAGTGAATGGGAAGGAGGTTTGGGGTCCAATTGGATTGTGTACAATGGGAGTGAACGGGAAGGGGGTTTGGTGTCCATTGGGATTGTGTCCAATGGGAGTGAATGGGAAGGGGGTTTGGGGTCCATTGGGACTGTGTCCAATGGGAGTGAATGGGAATGGGGTTTGGGGTCCATTGGGATTGTGTCCAATGGGAGTGAATGAGGTTTGGGTTCCAATGGGGTTGTGTCCAATGGGAGTGAATGGGAAGGAGGTTTGGGGTCCATTGGAACTGTGTCTAGTGGTAGTGAATGGGAAAGGGGTTTGGGATCCATTGGGATTGTGTCCAATGGGAGTGAATGGGAAGGAGGTTTGGGGTCCAATTGGATTGTGTACAATGGGAGTGAACGGGAAGGGGGTTTGGTGTCCATTGGGATTGTGTCCACGGGGAGTGAATGGGAATGGGGTTTGGGGTCCATTGGGATTGTGTCCAATGGGAGTGAATGGGAAGGTGGTTTGGGGTCCAATTGGATTGTGTACAATGGGAGTGAACGGGAAGGGGGTTTGGTGTCCATTGGGATTGTGTCCACGGGGAGTGAATGGGAAGGGGGTTTGGGGTCCATTGGGATTGTGCTCAATCGGAGTGAATGGGAAGGGGGTTTGGGGTCCATTGGGACTGTGTCCAATGGGAGTGAATGGGAATGGGGTTTGGTGTCCATTGGGATTGTGTCCAATGGGAGTGAATGGGAAGGGCGTTTGGGGTCCATTGGGACTGTGTCCAATGGGAGTGAATGGGAAGAGGGTTTGGGGTCCATTGGGATTGTGACCAATGGGAGTGAATGGGAAAGGGGTTTGGGATCCATTGAGGTTGTGTCCAATGGGAATGAATGGGAAATGGGTTTGGGATCCATTGTGATTGTGTCCAATGGGAGTGAATGGGAAGAAGGTTTGGGGTCCATTGGAACTGTGTCTAGTGGGAGTGAATGGGAAAGGGGTTTGGGATCCATTGGGATTGTGTCCAATGGGAGTGAATGGGAAGGAGGTTTGGGGTCCATTGGGACTGTGCCTAGTGGGAGTGAACAGGAAATGGGTTTGGGGTCCATTGGAATCGTGTCCAATGGGAGTGAATGGGAAGGGGGTTTGGGGTCCATTGGGATTGTGCTCAATGGGAGTGAATGGGAAGGGGGTTTGGGGTCCATTGGGATTGTGCTCAATGGGAGTGAA
>NW_025214039.1:17517-18414 GCF_004010195.1 Chiloscyllium plagiosum | reverse complement strand
GGTCCATTGGGATTGTGTCCAATGGGAGTGAATGGGAACGGGGTTTGGGGTCCATTGGGATTGTGTCCAATGGAGTGAATGGGAAGGGGGTTTTGGATCCATTGGGACTGTGTCCAATGGGAATGAATGGGAAGGGGGTTAGTGGCCCATTGGGATTGTATCCAATGGGAGTGAATGGGAAAGGGGTTTGTGGTCCATTGGGATTGTGTCCAATGGGAGTGAATGGGAAGGGGGCTTGGGGTCCATTGGGTTTGTGTCCAATGGGAATGAATGGGAAGAGGGTTTGGGGTCCATTGGGATTGTGTCCAATGGAGTGAATGGGAAGGGGGTTTTGGATCCATTGGGACTGTGTCCAATGGGAATGAATGGATGGGAGTGAATTCGATGGGGGTGAGGGATCCATTGGGATTGGGCCTAATGGGAGTGAATGGGATGGGCGTTTGGGATCCATTGGGGTTGTGTCCAGCGGGAGTGAATGGGAATGGGGTTTGGGATCCATTGGGATTGTGTCCGATGGGAGTGAATGGTAAGTAGGGTTTGGGGTCCATTGGTGTTGTGTCCAATGGGAGTGAATGGGATCGGGTTTTGTGATCCATTGGGGTTTTGTCCAATGGAAGTGAATGGGAAGTTGGTTTGGGATACATTGGGGTTGCGTCCAATGGGAGTGAATGGGAAGCGAGGTTTGGGGTACATTGGGATTCTGTCCAATGGGACTGAATGGGAAGTGGGGATTGTGGTCCAGTGGGGTTGTGTCCAATGGAGTGAATGGGATTTGGGATCCATTGGGATTGCGTCCAATGGGAGTGAATGAAAAGGTGGTTTGGGATCCATTGGGGTTGTGTCCAATGGGAGTGAATAGGAAGGGGGTTTGGGGTCCATTGGGATTGTGTCCAATGG
>NW_025214039.1:12691-16051 GCF_004010195.1 Chiloscyllium plagiosum | reverse complement strand
GGAGTGAATGGGAAAGGGGTTTGTGGTCCATTGGGATTGTGTCCAATGGGAGTGAATGGGAAGGCGGCTTGGGGTCCATTGGGATTGTGTCCAATGGGAATGAATGGGAAGAGGGTTTGGGGTCCATTGGGATTGTGTCCAATGGGAGTGAATGCGATGGGGGTGAGGGATCCATTGGGATTGGGCCTAATGGGAGTGAATGGGATGGGCGTTTGGGATCCATTGGGGTTGTGTCCAGCGGGAGTGAATGGGAATGGGGTTTGGGATCCATTGGGATTGTGTCCGATGGGAGTGAATGGTAAGTAGGGTTTGGGGTCCATTGGTGTTGTGTCCAATGGGAGTGAATGGGATCGGGTTTTGTGATCCATTGGGGTTTTGTCCAATGGAAGTGAATGGGAAGTTGGTTTGGGATACATTGGGGTTGCGTCCAATGGGAGTGAATGGGAAGCGAGGTTTGGGGTACATTGGGATTCTGTCCAATGGGACTGAATGGGAAGTGGGGATTGTGGTCCAGTGGGGTTGTGTCCAATGGAGTGAATGGGATTTGGGATCCATTGGGATTGCGTCCAATGGGAGTGAATGAAAAGGTGGTTTGGGATCCATTGGGGTTGTGTCCAATGGGAGTGAATAGGAAGGGGGTTTGGGGTCCATTGGGATTGTGTCCAATGGAGTGAATGGGAAGGGGGTTTTGGATCCATTGGGATTGTGTCCAATGGGAATGAATGGGAAGGAGGTTTGGTGTCCATTGGGATTGTGTCCAATTGGAGTGAATGGGATTTGGAATCCATTGGGATTGCGTCCAATGGGAGTGAATGGAAAGGGGGTTTGGGATCCATTGGGGGTGTGGCCAATGGGAGTGAATGGGAAAGGGGTTTGGGGTCCAGTGGGTTTGTGGTCAATGGGAGTGAATGGGAAAGGGGTTTGGGGTCCAGTGGGGTTGTGGCCAATGGGAGTTAATGGGATTTGGGATCCATAGGGATTGGGTCCAATGGGAGTGAATGGGAAGGGGGTTGGGGTTCATTGGAATTGTGTCCAATGGGAGTGAACAGGAAATGGATTTGGGATCCTTTGGGATTGTGACCAATGGGAGTGAATGGGAAGGGCGTTTTGGGGTCCACTGGAATTGTGTCCACTGGGAGTGAATGGGAATGGGGTTTGGTCTCCATTGGGATTGTGTCCAAAGGGAGTGAATGGGAATGGGGTTTAGTGTCCATTGGGATTGTTTCCAATGGGAGTGAATGGGAAGGGGGTTTGGAGTCCATTGGGATTGTGTCCAATGGGAGTGAATGGGAAGGAGGTTTGGGGTCCAATTGGATTGTGTACAATGGGAGTGAACGGGAAGGGGGTTTGGGGTCCATTGGGATTGTGTCCAATGGGAGTGAACGGGAAGGGGGTTTGGGATCCATTGGGATTGTTTCCAATGGGAGTGAATGGGAAGGGGGTTTGGGATCAATTGGGGTTGTGTCCAATAGGAGTGAATGGGAAGGGGGTTTTGGATCTATTTGTGTTGTGTCCAATGGGAGTGAATGGGAATGGGGTTTGGGATCCATTGGGATTGTGTCAATTGGGAGTGAATGAGAAGGGTGCTTGGGCTCAATTGGGATTGTGTCCAATGGGTGTGAATGGGAAGGGGGTTATTGGCCCATTGGGATTGTGTCCAATGGGAGTGAATTGGAAGGGGTTTGGGGTCCATTGGGTTTGCGTCCAATGGGAGTGAATGGGAAGGGGGTTTGGGATACATTGGGATTCTGTCCAATGGGAGTGAATGGGAAGTGAGGATTGGGGTCCAGTGGGGTTGTGTCCAGTGGGAGTGAATGGGAACGGGGTTTGGGATCCATTGGGATTGTGTCCAATGGGAGTGAATTGGAAGGGGTTTGGGGTCCATTGGGTTTGCGTCCAATGGGAGTGAATGGGAAGGGGGTTTGGGATCCATTGGGATTCTGTCCAATGGGAGTGAATGGGAAGTGAGGATTGGGGTCCAGTGGGGTTGTGTCCAATGGGAGTGAATGGGAACGGGGTTTGGGATCCATTGGGGGTGTGTCCAATGGGAGTGAATTGTAAAGTGGTTTGGGATCCATTGGGATTGTGTCCAATGGGAGTGATTGGGAAAGGGGTTTGGGATCCATTGGAATTCTTTCCAATGGGAGTGAATGGGGATTGGGGTTTGGGGTCCATTGGGGTTGTGTCCAATGGGAGTGAATGGGAAGGGGTTTTGGGATCCATTGTGATTGCGTCCAATGGAAGTGAATGGGAAAGGGGTTTGGGATCCACTGGGATTGTGTCCAATGGGAGTGAATGGGATGTGCGTTTAGTGTCCATTGGGATTGTGTCCAATGGGAATGAATGGGAAGGGGGTTTGGGATCTATTGGGGCTGTATCTAGCGGGAGTGAATGGGAAAGGGGTTTGGGATCCATTGGGATTTGGTCCAATAGGAGTGAATGGGAAGGGGGTTTGGGATCCATTGGAATGGTGTCTAATGGGAATGAATGGGAAGGGGGTTCGGGGTCCATTGGGGATGTGTCCAATGGGAGTGAATGGGAAGCGGGTTTGGATCCATTTGTGTGATATGTCCAATGGGAGTGAATGGGAATGGGGTTTGGGATCCCTTGGGATTGTGTCCAATGGGAGTGAATGAGAAGGGGGCTTGGGGTCAATTGGGATTGTGTCCAATGGATTGAATGGGAAGGGGGTTTGGGATCCATCTGGATTGTGTCCAATGGGAGTAAATGGGAAAGGGGTTTGCCATCCATTGGGAGTGTGTCTAGTTGGAGTGAATGAGAAACGGGTTTGGGATACATAGGGATTGGGTCCAATGGGAGTGAATGGGAAGGGGGTTGGGCCCATTGGGATTGTGTCCAATGGGAATGAATGAAAAGAGGTTTTGTGGTCCATTGGCATTGTGTCCATGGGAGTGAATGGGAAGAGGGTTTGTGGTCCATTGGGAGTGCGTCCAATGGGAGTGAATGGGAAGGGGGTTTGGGGTCCATTGGGATTGTGTCCAATGGGAGTGAAGGGGAAGGGGGTCAGGGATCCATTAGGTTTGGGTTCGACGGGAACGTATGGGAAGGGGATTTGGGGTCCATTGGGATAGTGTCCAATGGGAGTAAATGGGAAAGGTGTTTGGGATCCATTAGGATTCTGTACAATAGGAGTGAATGGGAAGTGGGGATTGGGGTCTTGTGGGGTTGTGTCCAATGGGAGTGAATGGGAAGGGGGTTTGGGCCATTGGGGTTGTGTCCAATGGGAATGAATGAAAAGAGGTTTTGTGGTCCATTGGCATTGTGTCCATGGGAGTGAATGGGAAGAGGGTTTGTGGTCCATTGGGAGTGCGTCCAATGGGAGTGAATGGGAAGGGGGTT
>NW_025214039.1:2260-12605 GCF_004010195.1 Chiloscyllium plagiosum | reverse complement strand
GTTTGGGATCCATTGGGATTGTGTCCAATGGAAGTGAATGGGAATGGGGTTTGGGATCCATTGGGATTGTGTCCAATGGAAGTGAATGAGAAAGGTGTTTGGGATCCTTTGGGATTGTGTCCAATGGAAGTGAATGAGAAAGGTGTTTGGGATCCATTGGGATTGTGTCCAATGGGAGTGAATGGGAATGGGGTTTGTGGTCCATTGGAATTGTGACCAATGGGAGTGAATGGGAAGGGGGTTTGGGGTTCATGGGGATTGTGTCCACTGGGAGTAAATGGGAAGGGGGTTTGGGGTCCATTGGGATTGTGTCCACTGGGAGTAAATGGGAATGGGGTTTGGGGTCCAATGGAATGGTGTCCAATGGGAATGAATGGGAAGAGAGTTTGGGGTCCATAGGGATTTTGTCCAACGGAAGTGAATGGGAAGGGGGTTTGGGGTCCATTGGGATTGTGCCCAACAGGAGTGAATGGGAAGGGTTTGGGAATGGGATTGCCTCCAATGAGAATGAATGGGAAGAGGTTTTGGGGTTCATTGGAATTGTGACCAAATGAAGTGAACTGGAAATGGGTTTGGAGTCCATTGGGACTGTATCCAATGTGAGTGAATGGGAAGGGATTTTGGGTCCATCGGGATTTTGTCCAAAGGAAGGGAATGGGAAGGCGGTTTGAGTTCCATTGGGATTGGTTCCAATGGGAGTGATTCGAAGGGTGTTTCAGATCCATTGGGATTGTGTCCAATGGAAGTGAATGGGAAGGGGGTTTGGGGTCCATTGGGACTGTATCCAATGAGAGTAAATGGGAATGCGGTTTGGGGTCCAATGGAATGGTGTCCAATAGGAATGAATTGGAAGAGAGTTTGGGGTCCAAAGGGATTGTATCCAACGGAAGTGAATGGGAAGGGGGTTTGGGATCCATTGGGATTGTGTCCAATGAGAGTGATTGGGAACGGGGTTTGGGGTCCATTGGGATTGTGTCCAATGGGAGTGAATGGATAGGGGGTTTGGGTTCTATTGGGATTGTGTCCAATGGGAGTGAATGGGAATGTAGGTTTGGAGTCCATTGGGATAGTGTCCAATAGAGTGAATGGGAAGGGGGTTTGGGATCGATTGGGATTGTGTCCAATGGGAGTGTTTAGGAAGGGGGTTTGGGGGCCATTGGGTTCGTGTCTAATGTGAGTGAATGTGTTGGCAGTTTGGATCCTTTGGGATTGTGTCCAATGGGAATGAATGGGAAGTTATTGAGTCCATGGGGAAGTACAGGACGGGTTTCGAACCATGGTGTGGGAACAGGAAGGGTCTGAGTCCACTGGGAGTGAACGGGAAGGGTTTTAGTTCTTGGGCAGTGAATGGGATGGGTTTGGTCCATTGAGGAGTGAGTGGGAAAGGGTTGTGTCCATGGGGAATGAACGGGAAGGGCTTGGGTCCATTGGGAGTGAGTGGGAACGGCTTGGGTCCATGGGGAGTGAATGGGAAGGGTTTGCGTCCGTAGCGAGTGAACGGGAAGGAGTTTGGATCCATTGGGATTGATTGGGAAGGGTTTGGGTCCATGGGGAGTGAACGGGAAGGGTTTGCGTCCATAGCGAGTGAACGGGAAGGGGTTTGGATCCATTGGGAGTGATTGGGAAGGGCCTGGGTCCATGGGGAGTGAACGGGAAGGGTTTGCGTCCATAGCGAGTGAACGGGAAGGGGTTTGGATCCATTGGGAGTGATTGGGAAGGGTTTGGGTACGAGGGGGATGAATGTGAAGGGTTTGCGTCCATGGAGGGCGAGCGGGCAGGCGCAGACTCGGTCGCTTGCGGGGACTGTACCTGTATCTTGCCCAGGACCCCAGTGCTGTCCATCCGACTGGCCACGTTGACACTGTTCCCCCAGATGTCGTACTGGGGTTTCTGGGCCCCTATCACCCCGGCAACGACAGGGCCGTGGTTAATACCTGAGGGAGAGACAACGGGAGGCAAGGGACGTGGGGTTAGAGACCATGGCATCCCCCGCGCTGTGGGTAGACGCTCGGGATGGAGAAGCCCTGGACCCGGAACCCAGCAATGCTCAAGGACAGGGGCCGAGACGCAGGATTGGGAATCCATCCTGAAAGGCCAGGGCTGGGGGAGGGGGACACAGAATGAAGGGGACGGACATTGGGAGGGGTGGGGAAGTCTGGGAACGTTGGTGGGTGCACTCACCGATCCTCAGCTTGAAGTTGTTGAAGGAGTGTTTGTTGATGGAGTCCAACTTGGCCATCATGGCCACCGCAAATTCCACCATCACCCCCACGTGGCTCCAATACCGCTCGCCATCCTGCGGTGGGGTGGGGGGGGGGGGGGTGAGGTGGTGAGGTGGCGAGAGCAGAGAGACACAGAGAGAGAGAGAGAGTGAGACACACACACACACACACACACACACAGAATAGGTGACGGAACCATTACAGAGCCAACGCGGTCCGTTCTGGCAAACGCCCCCACCCCCGGTCTGTCCCCGCGTGCTAAATTACCCATAGTGCCCTGGGCTGTGTCGGTTAGGAGGGATTAGCCGTGCTAAATTACCCATAGTGCCCCGGGCTATGTCGGTTAGGAGGGATTAGCCATGCTATATTACCCATAGTGCCCCGGGCTGTGTCGGTTAGGGTGGATTAGCCGTGCTAAATTACCCATAGTGCCCCGGGCTGTGTCGGTTCGGGTGGATTAGCCGTGCTAAATTACCCATAGTGCCCCGGGCTGTGTCGGTTAGGGTGGATTAGCCGTGCTAAATTACCCATAGTGCCCCGGGCTGTGTCGGTTAGGAGGGATTAGCCGTGCTAAATTACCCATAGTGCCCCGGGCTGTGTCGGTTACCTGTGGGTTCTCCTGCTAAATTACCCATAGTGACCCGGGCTGTGTCGGTTAGGAGGGATTAGCCGTGCTAAATTACCCATAGTGACCCGGGCTGTGTCGGTTAGGAGGGATTAGCCGTGCTAAATTACCCATAGTGACCCGGGCTGTGTCGGTTAGGAGGGATTAGCCGTGCTAAATTACCCATAGTGACCCGGGCTGTGTCGGTTAGGAGGGATTAGCCGTGCTAAATTACCCATAGTGACCCGGGCTGTGTCGGTTAGGAGGGATTAGCCGTGCTAAATTACCCATAGTGACCCGGGCTGTGTCGGTTAGGAGGGATTAGCCGTGCTAAATTACCCATAGTGACCCGGGCTGTGTCGGTTAGGAGGGATTAGCCGTGCTAAATTACCCATAGTGACCCGGGCTGTGTCGGTTAGGAGGGATTAGCCGTGCTAAATTACCCATAGTGACCCGGGCTGTGTCGGTTAGGAGGGATTAGCCGTGCTAAATTACCCATAGTGACCCGGGCTGTGTCGGTTAGGAGGGATTAGCCGTGCTAAATTACCCATAGTGACCCGGGCTGTGTCGGTTAGGAGGGATTAGCCGTGCTAAATTACCCATAGTGACCCGGGCTGTGTCGGTTAGGAGGGATTAGCCGTGCTAAATTACCCATAGTGACCCGGGCTGTGTCGGTTAGGAGGGATTAGCCGTGCTAAATTACCCATAGTGACCCGGGCTGTGTCGGTTAGGAGGGATTAGCCGTGCTAAATTACCCATAGTGACCCGGGCTGTGTCGGTTAGGAGGGATTAGCCGTGCTAAATTACCCATAGTGACCCGGGCTGTGTCGGTTAGGAGGGATTAGCCGTGCTAAATTACCCATAGTGACCCGGGCTGTGTCGGTTAGGAGGGATTAGCCGTGCTAAATTACCCATAGTGACCCGGGCTGTGTCGGTTAGGAGGGATTAGCCGTGCTAAATTACCCATAGTGACCCGGGCTGTGTCGGTTAGGAGGGATTAGCCGTGCTAAATTACCCATAGTGACCCGGGCTGTGTCGGTTAGGAGGGATTAGCCGTGCTAAATTACCCATAGTGACCCGGGCTGTGTCGGTTAGGAGGGATTAGCCGTGCTAAATTACCCATAGTGACCCGGGCTGTGTCGGTTAGGAGGGATTAGCCGTGCTAAATTACCCATAGTGACCCGGGCTGTGTCGGTTAGGAGGGATTAGCCGTGCTAAATTACCCATAGTGACCCGGGCTGTGTCGGTTAGGAGGGATTAGCCGTGCTAAATTACCCATAGTGACCCGGGCTGTGTCGGTTAGGAGGGATTAGCCGTGCTAAATTACCCATAGTGACCCGGGCTGTGTCGGTTAGGAGGGATTAGCCGTGCTAAATTACCCATAGTGACCCGGGCTGTGTCGGTTAGGAGGGATTAGCCGTGCTAAATTACCCATAGTGACCCGGGCTGTGTCGGTTAGGAGGGATTAGCCGTGCTAAATTACCCATAGTGACCCGGGCTGTGTCGGTTAGGAGGGATTAGCCGTGCTAAATTACCCATAGTGACCCGGGCTGTGTCGGTTAGGAGGGATTAGCCGTGCTAAATTACCCATAGTGACCCGGGCTGTGTCGGTTAGGAGGGATTAGCCGTGCTAAATTACCCATAGTGACCCGGGCTGTGTCGGTTAGGAGGGATTAGCCGTGCTAAATTACCCATAGTGACCCGGGCTGTGTCGGTTAGGAGGGATTAGCCGTGCTAAATTACCCATAGTGACCCGGGCTGTGTCGGTTAGGAGGGATTAGCCGTGCTAAATTACCCATAGTGACCCGGGCTGTGTCGGTTAGGAGGGATTAGCCGTGCTAAATTACCCATAGTGACCCGGGCTGTGTCGGTTAGGAGGGATTAGCCGTGCTAAATTACCCATAGTGACCCGGGCTGTGTCGGTTAGGAGGGATTAGCCGTGCTAAATTACCCATAGTGACCCGGGCTGTGTCGGTTAGGAGGGATTAGCCGTGCTAAATTACCCATAGTGACCCGGGCTGTGTCGGTTAGGAGGGATTAGCCGTGCTAAATTACCCATAGTGACCCGGGCTGTGTCGGTTAGGAGGGATTAGCCGTGCTAAATTACCCATAGTGACCCGGGCTGTGTCGGTTAGGAGGGATTAGCCGTGCTAAATTACCCATAGTGACCCGGGCTGTGTCGGTTAGGAGGGATTAGCCGTGCTAAATTACCCATAGTGACCCGGGCTGTGTCGGTTAGGAGGGATTAGCCGTGCTAAATTACCCATAGTGACCCGGGCTGTGTCGGTTAGGAGGGATTAGCCGTGCTAAATTACCCATAGTGACCCGGGCTGTGTCGGTTAGGAGGGATTAGCCGTGCTAAATTACCCATAGTGACCCGGGCTGTGTCGGTTAGGAGGGATTAGCCGTGCTAAATTACCCATAGTGACCCGGGCTGTGTCGGTTAGGAGGGATTAGCCGTGCTAAATTACCCATAGTGACCCGGGCTGTGTCGGTTAGGAGGGATTAGCCGTGCTAAATTACCCATAGTGACCCGGGCTGTGTCGGTTAGGAGGGATTAGCCGTGCTAAATTACCCATAGTGACCCGGGCTGTGTCGGTTAGGAGGGATTAGCCGTGCTAAATTACCCATAGTGACCCGGGCTGTGTCGGTTAGGAGGGATTAGCCGTGCTAAATTACCCATAGTGACCCGGGCTGTGTCGGTTAGGAGGGATTAGCCGTGCTAAATTACCCATAGTGACCCGGGCTGTGTCGGTTAGGAGGGATTAGCCGTGCTAAATTACCCATAGTGACCCGGGCTGTGTCGGTTAGGAGGGATTAGCCGTGCTAAATTACCCATAGTGACCCGGGCTGTGTCGGTTAGGAGGGATTAGCCGTGCTAAATTACCCATAGTGACCCGGGCTGTGTCGGTTAGGAGGGATTAGCCGTGCTAAATTACCCATAGTGACCCGGGCTGTGTCGGTTAGGAGGGATTAGCCGTGCTAAATTACCCATAGTGACCCGGGCTGTGTCGGTTAGGAGGGATTAGCCGTGCTAAATTACCCATAGTGACCCGGGCTGTGTCGGTTAGGAGGGATTAGCCGTGCTAAATTACCCATAGTGACCCGGGCTGTGTCGGTTAGGAGGGATTAGCCGTGCTAAATTACCCATAGTGACCCGGGCTGTGTCGGTTAGGAGGGATTAGCCGTGCTAAATTACCCATAGTGACCCGGGCTGTGTCGGTTAGGAGGGATTAGCCGTGCTAAATTACCCATAGTGACCCGGGCTGTGTCGGTTAGGAGGGATTAGCCGTGCTAAATTACCCATAGTGACCCGGGCTGTGTCGGTTAGGAGGGATTAGCCGTGCTAAATTACCCATAGTGACCCGGGCTGTGTCGGTTAGGAGGGATTAGCCGTGCTAAATTACCCATAGTGACCCGGGCTGTGTCGGTTAGGAGGGATTAGCCGTGCTAAATTACCCATAGTGACCCGGGCTGTGTCGGTTAGGAGGGATTAGCCGTGCTAAATTACCCATAGTGACCCGGGCTGTGTCGGTTAGGAGGGATTAGCCGTGCTAAATTACCCATAGTGACCCGGGCTGTGTCGGTTAGGAGGGATTAGCCGTGCTAAATTACCCATAGTGACCCGGGCTGTGTCGGTTAGGAGGGATTAGCCGTGCTAAATTACCCATAGTGACCCGGGGAGACAGGGAGAGAGAGAGAGAGAGAGACAGGGAGAGAGAGAGACAGAGAGAGAGAGAGACAGGGAGAGAGAGACAGGGAGAGAGAGACAGGGAGAGAGAGACAGGGAGAGAGAGACAGGGAGAGAGAGACAGGGAGAGAGAGACAGGGAGAGAGAGACAGGGAGAGAGAGACAGGGAGAGAGAGACAGGGAGAGAGAGACAGGGAGAGAGAGACAGGGAGAGAGAGACAGGGAGAGAGAGACAGGGAGAGAGAGACAGGGAGAGAGAGACAGGGAGAGAGAGACAGGGAGAGAGAGACAGGGAGAGAGAGACAGGGAGAGAGAGACAGGGAGAGAGAGACAGGGAGAGAGAGACAGGGAGAGAGAGACAGGGAGAGAGAGACAGGGAGAGAGAGACAGGGAGAGAGAGACAGGGAGAGAGAGACAGGGAGAGAGAGACAGGGAGAGAGAGACAGGGAGAGAGAGACAGGGAGAGAGAGACAGGGAGAGAGAGACAGGGAGAGAGAGACAGGGAGAGAGAGACAGGGAGAGAGAGACAGGGAGAGAGAGACAGGGAGAGAGAGACAGGGAGAGAGAGACAGGGAGAGAGAGACAGAGAGAGAGACAGAGAGAGGAGATGGGGAAATGTACTCGGTTCTGTGGAGTTGGGAGACAGTGTTCACAATTCCCAAGGCCCCTGGTAGCCCTAGCTGTCTGCCTCAGTGCTCTCTGTGATTCTGTGCAGGAGTCACCCTAACTGCTGGGAATCAAGGTGTTTGGATCGAATTTACCGGGTCAGCTTCAGAATGTTTCACATTTCAGAGTAGGTCTGATGGGATTCCTGCTCCCCCCACTTCCCCACGTACTGCTGCCAGTATCCCAGTCACTCTCTCTCCCCCTCTCTCTTCAATGGATCCTGGAACCACTTCCCCACACCCGGGGAATTTCAATTGGAATCCCACTGGGAATTCCTTTGGGAGATACTGGGGCAGCGTTGATCAGTTCTGCTGTTATCCGCTCACCCACATACAGCAATGACGCTGCAATCCTCTGCTCCATCTGTCCCTTTCGTAGAAAACGAACATGTCTTTTCCCGCTGTAATCACTTGCTGTTGCTGCAGAGTCATGCCCAGCAATTCACCCAAAAGGGGCACTCCCTGCCCCCCTCACAGTGCAGCCACTCCCCGGCCTCCCAGCACGCTGATCAGGTCTCAGCTGGAGTTTGCTCGCATTGAATTGAATTGATTGTCCCGTGTACCAAGACACAGTTAACAGCTTCATGTTGTGAGCAATACGGTCAGATCCCAGAGTTAAGTAGCATAGTTAGTAAATAACAGGTACAAAAGCTGCAAAAACAAAAACACAGGTACAGCCGAATGTTAAGAGTTTGAAAGTCCATTCATTATTCCAACAACAGCAGGGTAGAAACTGTTGTGAAACCGGGCTGGTGTGAGTGTTCAGGCCTCTGTACCTTCTCCCCGGTGGTAGAGGTTGTAGAAAAACATTGCCAGGGTGGGATGGATCTTTGAGAATGCTGGGGGCCTTTCCTTGACAGAGGGGCCTGGGAGATGGGGTCTATAGATGGGAGGTTGGCCTTTGTGAGTGTCCGGGCCGAGTTCACTGCTCTCTGTAACCGTCTCCGACCTTGAATGGTACAGTTGCCCTACCAGGTAGTGATACATCCAGACAGAATGCTCTCGATGGCGCACCTATAAAGGTTGACAAGGGTGTTTGCCATCATGCCAAATCTCCTCAGCTGCCTGAGGAACGAAGAGACCTTGTTGGGCCTTTGTAACCAGTGCGTCCACATGAAGAGTCCAGGAAAGCTAGTTGTGGATGACCACTCCCAGGGGCTTGACCCTCTCCACTCGTTCCCCCTCTGTGCTGTTAACGTGTAGGGGGGCACGAGTAACATCCCACCGAAAGTAAATAATGAGTTCCTTGGTTTTGCCGGTATTGAGAGCTAGGTTGGTCTCAGTGCACCATTTTTCCAGGTCTTCCACCTCCTGACTGTAGTCTGTTTCATCACCATCTGAGATTCGACCGGCTATGGTGGTGTCACCAGTGAACTTGTAAATGGCATTAGTCTGGTATTTGGCGATGCAGTCATGGGTATACAGTGAGTACAGTAGGGGGCTGAGTACACACCTCTGGGGGGAGCTCCAGTGTTGAGTGTTAGTGAGGATGAAATATTGTCCCCAGTCTTCACTAAATGTGGCCTGTGGGTCAGGAACCTGAGGATCCAGTTACAGAGAGTGGGGCTTAGTGCGAGATCAATAAGTTTAGCAATCAGTCTCGAGGGGATAATAGTGTTGAAGGCTGAACTGTAGGCAATGAGGAGGATTCTTATGTAGCTGTTCTTGGTGTCAAGATGTTCTCGGGAGGAGTGAAGGGCATCTGACGTGGATCTGTCGGTCTGATACGCAGATTGGAGTGGGTCAAGAGTAGTGGGGAGGCTGGAGTTGGTTAATGCCATGACCAGCCTTTCAAAGCACTTCCTGCCCACCGAAGTTAGGGCCACTGGGCGGTAGTCATTGAGACATGCTGCATGAGCCGCCTTAGACACAGGGATGATGCTGGCCCTCTTGAAACAGGCAGGGACAGTGACATGCTGCAGGGAGAGGTTGGAGATGTCCGAGAAGACCTCTGCCAGTTGATCTGCGCATGCTCTGAGTGCACGGCCTGGTACTCCGTCCGGTCCTGTCGCTTTCCTTGGATTCACACGAAGGAAAACTGATCTGCCGTCTGATGCAGTGACTGCCGGATTTGTCACTCAGTCCCCAAACTGTCTGGCTCTCTCCCACCCAGGAGACAGTGAGGTCTGCAGACGCTGGAGATCAGAGCCGAGAGTGTGGTGCTGGAAAAGCACAGCAGGTCCGAGGCAGCATCCGAGGAGCAGGAAAATCGACGTTTCGGGCAGGAAATCCCTGATGAAGGGCTCCGGCCGGACACATCGATTTTCCTGCTCCTTGGATGCTCCCTGACCCGCTGAGCTTTTCCAGCACCACCCTCTCGACTCTCTCCCATCCAGCCAACCGAATATCACCCATTGCACTGCACCAGGAAATAGGGTAACACCCCCAACAACTCATTGTACCCCCCCTGTCAGGGCAAGACGTGTACGCACTGGTGGCATAGAGCTGGATGGACAGTCAGGGATCTAGGGGAATGGTCTTCAATGCAAGGTCTAGGGGTCTTGGAGAGATGCTCTTTGATGGGAGTCAAATCTACAGGGAAATGGGGAATTCGTCAAGATAATGTCAAAGGGATTCTGGAAATCCTCTGATGTTTCAGTTTTTTGGGGCTTTGTGACCGTAACTCTTATCGGATTCCGAGCAGTCATAGACAGGAGTGACCCTCGGGTGAGGGCATCTACTTGGGAAAGGGCCAATTACACCTGACTTGGGCAGGAACTGGGCAATGTGGATTGGGAGCAGTTATTGGATGGTGTATCTACGTCTGGCATGTGGGAGGCTTTTCAAGACCAGCTGATTCAAGTGCAGGATGTGCATTGTCCCTGCAAAACCGTAGGATAGGGATGGCAGGGTTCAGGAACCACGGACATCAAGGGAAAATTGTCAGCCTTGTCAAAAGGAAAAAGGAAGCATCCAACAAGTCGAGGGAGGGACAAACTGCTGAAGCCCTTGAGGAGTGGAAAGACATTAGGAAGGAACTTAAAGGGGGAATTAAGGCGGCTAGAAGGGGGCAGTGAAATGCCAAGGCTTTGTCTGCAGATATTAGAAGAAAGAAGATAGCATTGGGAAGGCTAGGCCCGTGAAGGGTTTAGAAAATGAAATTAGATTACTTTAGATTACTTTACAGTGTGGAAACAGGCCCTTCGGCCCAACAAGTCCACAC
>NW_025214039.1:0-2149 GCF_004010195.1 Chiloscyllium plagiosum | reverse complement strand
CCCGGGTCTCTGGCGCTGTGAGGCAGCAGTGCTAACCACTGTGCCACCGTGCCGCCCACAAGGGTAAAGGAAAGGAGTTAAGCATGGAGCCACAGGAAGTGGGAGAGATCCTCAATCAGGACTTTGTATCAGTATTGACCGAGGAGGAGGAGATGGCTGACGCTGAGGTCAGGGTTTGAGTGCATACTCTAGAGAATGTCAATATATCCAAGGAGGAAGTTTTGGATCTCCTAACTAACATTAAGGTAGACAGGTCCCCCAGGGCCAGGTGGGACCTATCCCAGGTTACTGCGAGAGGCAAGGGAAGAAATAGCTGGGCTATTAGCTGATATCTTCACATCCTCTTTGACCACAGGCATTGTTCCAGAGGACTGGAGATTGGCCAATGTTGTTCCCTTGTTTAAGGAAGGAAGCAGGGATCATCCAAGGTATTATAGGCCAGTGTGCCTATGGTGGGGAAGCTCTTGGGGAAGATACTGAGGGACTAGATATCTGCACATTTTGGAAGGAAATGGACTCGTCAGTGAAAGGCAGCAGGGTTTTATCCAGGGAAGGTCAGGTCTCACCAATCTGACTGAATCTTTCAAAGAGGTGTTCAGGATTAGTGATGAGGGAAGGCGCATGGCTGTCATTTACATGGATTTCAGTAAGGCCTTGGATCAAGTCCTGCATGGTAGATTGGTACAAAAACTAGAGTCACGTGGGATTCTTGGGATGGGCTAGCGAGACGGATATAAAACTGGCTGAGTCAGAGAGGGACGAGGGTAACGGTGAAAGGGGTGCTTTTCAGAATGGAGACCGGTAACTAGTGATGTTCCGCAGGGATCAGTCTCAGGTTGCTCGTCGCATAGAGAAATGACCTGGAGGGAAATGTGGGTGGTCTGATTAGTACGTTTGCAGATGGAATAAAATGACTGGAGTTGATGACAGTGAAAGGATTCAACAGGATATAGATAGATCAGCGACTTGGCACAGAAATGCCGGGTGGAGTCGAACTCAGACTGTGGCGAGGTGATCCAACATTAGGCGGGAATTGTACAGTAAATGGCAGAGGCCTTGAACATGCAGAGGGATCTGGCCGTGCAGGCCCACAGTTCCCCGAAAAGTGGCAACACGGTTGGCCAACGTGGTTAGGAAGGCGCACGGCCTGCTTATCCCCATCACCGTGGGTATGGAGCGCAAGAGCTGTCAAACCACGTTACACCGATATAAACCGGGTCAGGCCACCTTCGGAGTATTGGGTGCAGTTTTGGTCACCACTCTCCCAGAAGGAGGTTAAAGATTTGGAGAGGGGGGGCAGAGAGGGTTCGCCAGGATGGCCCCTGGTCTCGAGGGCATCGGCTACGAGGAAAGGTTAAAAAGACTGGGACTGTTTTCACTGGAAGGATGGCGGCTGATAACGGGCAACAACAATATGAGAGGCATGCAACGGGTGGGATGGTCAGAGGCATTTTCCCAGGGTTGAAGTCTCAATTACAAAGGGGCGGGGGGGGGGTCACTGGTTCAAGTTGAGAGCGGGAAAGTTTAAGGGAGACGTACAAGGGTAAGTTATCACACAGAGAGGGGTAGGAACCTGGAACACACTGCCACAACAGCAGGTGGGAGCGTGCCCATTGGTGACATTGAGGAGGGATCTGGATGGTTACATGAACAGGGAGAGATAGAGGGAGACGGACCAAATGAGAGCAGAAGGTTTGTTACGTCCAAGTTTAGTCAGGGCATGATGATCAGCAGAGGTTTGGAAGGTGAAAGGGCATGTTCCTGAGCTACACCTCTCTGTTATTGCTCTGAAATGTCAGGGTGGTGATCATCATTCCATTCACTGAATGAGTCTGCGGAAGATGGATTGTTCCACATACCCTACGAAGAGGCAGGCATAGCTGGGGCATGTTTAGTCAGGGCATGATGATCAGCAGAGGTTTGGAAGGTGAAAGGGCACGTTCCTGAGCTACACCTCTCTGTTATTGCTCTGAAATGTCAGGGTGGTGATCATCATTCCATTCACTGAATGAGTACATCCACCCAGGGACATTACCCATGATCCTTACGACGTGGCTATGGTACAGTACACACCTAGAGGCAGAGGTAACCATGGCAACAAGGACATACAGCCCCCCTGGGCCTGGGCAAGGTGACCAGACTGAGGGCA
>NW_025214038.1:37299-38435 GCF_004010195.1 Chiloscyllium plagiosum | reverse complement strand
CACCCTAACCCGCACATCCCTGGGCACTACTGGACAATTTAGCACGGTCAATCCCACCCTAACCTGCACATCCCTGGGCACTACAGGACAATTTAGCACGGCCAATCCGACCCTAACCTGCACATCCTTGGACACTATGGGATAGTTTAGGGGGAAGGGGAATTTGGTATCCAAATATCCCGTACAGAAGATTAGATTCAATTACATCTCGTGCCTGTTCCGGCATGGATTGGATGTACAACTGTTGGTTACATGTCCGTCCCAGTGAGACGGTGCCCTGTCAGTTCCGATGCCAACGCTGACCAAGTCTCTGAGGGGTGCTCCTTTGTGTGTGTGTGTGTGTGTGTGACTGATTGTGTCAGTCAGTGAGAATGTGTGTGTGTGTGTGTGAGAGAGAGCGAGCAAGTGTGTGTGTGAGACAGCAAGAGTGTATTTGTGTGTGCGTGACAGTGTGTGTGTGTGAGAGCAAGACTGTGTGTTTGTGAGAGAGAGTGTGTGTGAGAAAGTTTTTTTGTGTGTGTGTGAGAGATTGTGTGTGTGAGTGTGTGTGTGCATGGGAGAGTGTATGTGTGTGTGTAAGAGACAGTGAATGTGAGAGTGCATGTGTATGTGAGCGTGTGTGTGTGAGTGTATGAGTGAGAGGATGTGTGTGTGCAAGAGAGTGTGTGTGCCTGAAACATCAATTCTCCTGCTCCTCAGATGCTGCCTGATCTGCTGTGGTTTTCCACCACCACACTCTCGACTCTAATTTTCAGCATCTGCACTCCTCACTTACTCCTGTAGGATAGTGTGTGTGAGACATTGTGTATATGTGAGAGATTGTGTGAGAGTGTGTGAATGAGTGAGAGTATGTATGTGTGCATATGAGAGAGATTCCATGTATGAGAGAATGTTGAAGTGAGTGTGTAAAAGAGAGAGATCGTGTGTATATGAGAAAGATTGTGTATGAGAGTCTGTGTATGATAGTGCATGTGTGTGAATGACTGTCTGTGTGAGACAGTGTGTATATGCGTGAGAGTGTGTGTGTGAGTGAGTAAGAAAGCGTATGTGTTAGAGTGTAGGCATGAGAGGAATGTGTATATGTGAGTGTCTGTGTGACTGACAGTATGTATACGAGATTGTGTAAAGAGAGAGAG
>NW_025214038.1:34369-36042 GCF_004010195.1 Chiloscyllium plagiosum | reverse complement strand
GGGGGGGTAGGTATAGGAGAGATGTTAGGGGTAGGTTCTTTACTCAGTGAGTCGTGAGTTCATGGAATGCCCTGCCAGTAGCAGTGGTGGACTCTCCCTCATTATGGGCATTTAAGCGGGCATTGGATAGGCATATGGAGGATAGTGGGCTAGTGTAGGTTAGGTGGGCTTGGATCGGCGCAACATCGAGGGCCGAAGGGCCTGTACTGCGCTGTATTCTTCTATGTTCTATGTTCTATGTTCCACACAGACAGTGGGAATTGAACCCAGGTCCCTGGTGCTGTGAGGCAGCAGTGCTAACCGCTGAGCCACCGTGCCACCCCACAAAATCGCGAGGGACATGGATAAGGTGAATGACAAAGGAACTTTCCCCAGAGTGAAGGAGTACAGCCCCTTTTGCCCAATCTATCCAAGCAGCCCAATTAATTTAATCCCATTTACCCGCATTTGGTCCATATCCCTACATGAGAGAAAGCGAGTATTGCAGATGCTGGAGAGTCAGAGTCGAAAGGTGTGGTGCTGGAAAAGCACGGCCAGTCAGGCAGCATCCGAGGAGCAGGAGAGTTGACGTTTCTGGCATAAGCCCTCCATCACATCCCTCCATCCCTATCCCATCCATCGACCTGTCCAGATGTGACTTAAATGACAACATTGCGCCAGCCTCCATCACTGTCTCTGGCAGCTGACTCCAGACACTCAGCACCCTCTGCGTACAAAACGTTGCTCCCTGGACCCCTTTGTATCTCTCCCCTCTCACCTTAAACCTACGCCCTCTCATTTTAGTCTCCCCTACCCCAGGGGGCAGGGCAGCTGTTGGCTATCTACATATCTCTCCCTCTCACAATTCTATAGACTTCAAAAAGATGAAAAGAGAAAGATTTCAAAAGGTGGTGAGGGGTGAGTTTTTTTACACAGGACAGTGATTCGCGTGTGGAATGAGCTTCCTGAGGAGGTGGGGGATCTGGGTACAGTTACAACAGTTTAAAAGACATTTGGATAAGGACATGGATGGGAAAGGGTTGGAGGGATATGGGGCAGGAGCTGGGGCAGGTGTGGGACTAGTTTAGATTGGGGATTAGGGTTAGCACGGACTGGTTGGGCCGAAGGGTCTGTTTCCACACTGTATGATTCTGCCATCTCCTCTCTCTCGCTCTGTCTTTCTCTGTCTCTCCCAATATGTCCTCCGCGCGCTCTCTCTCTATCTATCTCTCTCTCTGTTTCTGTCTCCCTCTGTCTCTGTTTCTGTTAATCTGCCTCCCTGCTTCTCTCTCTCTCTTTCTCTCCCTCACACACTCTTTTTCTTTACCTCTCTCTCTCCCTTTCTCTCTCAGTCTGTCACGGTATCTCTCTGTTTGTCTTCTGTTTCTGTGTCTCTCTCTCTGTTTCAGTCTCTCTTGCATTTTGTCCCTCTGTCTGCTTTTGTCTCTGTCCGTTTCTGGCTCTCTCCTGGTCTGTCTCTCTTTTGCTGCTTCTGTGAGTCTCTCTCATTCCGTCTCTCTGTTTCTGTCTCTCTGTTTCTGTCTCTCTCTCTCACATTCTGTCCCTCTGTCACTGGTTCGATGACTCTCTCTCTTTCTGTCTCTCTGTCTCTCAGTCTGTTTCTGACTCTGTCTCGTTCTGACCCTCTCTTCCCTCCTCTCTCTCTCTCAGTCACTTTCCCCCGCTTTCCACTC
>NW_025214038.1:21795-31499 GCF_004010195.1 Chiloscyllium plagiosum | reverse complement strand
TGGGCGGCACGGTGGCACAGTGGTTAGCACTGCTGCCTCACAGCGCCAGAGACCTGGGTTCAATTCCCGCCTCAGGCGACTGACTGTGTGGAGTTTGCACGTTCTCCCCGTGTCTGCGTGGGTTTCCTCCGGGTGCTCCGGTTTCCTCCCACAGTCCAAAGATGTGCAGGGTCAGGTGAATTGGCCATGCTAAATTGCCCGTAGTGTTAGGTAAGGGGTAAATGTAGGGGTATGGGTGGGTTTCGCTTCGGCGGGTCGGTGTGGACTTGTTGGGCCGAAGGGCCTGTTTCCACACTGTAATGTAATCTAATCTAATCTAATCTAAACCTTTAACACTATGGCAGTCCCAGTCTATGTTTGGAAAGTTAAAATCCCCTACTATAACTACCCTATTATTCTTACAGATAGATGAGATCTCCTTAAAAGTTTGTTTCTCAATTTCCCTCTGACTATTGGGGGGCCTATAATACAATCCCAATAAGGTGATCATCCCTTTCTTATTTCTCAGTTCCACCCAAATAACTTCCCTGGATGTATTTCCAGGAATATCCTCCCTCAGCACAGCTGTAATGCTATTCCTTATTAAAAATGCCACTCCCCCTCCTCTCTTGCCTCCCTTTCTATCCTTCCTGTAGCATTTGTATCCTGGAACATTAAGCTGGCAGTCCTGCCCATCCCTGAGCCATGTTTCTGTAATTGCTATGATATCCCAATCCCATGTTTCCTAACCATGTCCTGAGTTCATCTGCCTTCCCCGTTAGGCCCCTTGCATTGAAATAAATGCAGTTTAATTTATTAGTCCTGCCTTGTCCCTGCCTGCCCTGACTGTTTGACTCACTTCTGATCTCAGCTGTACCAGTCTCAGATGAAAATTAAATCTTCAGGCTAGTCCGCCATCAACAGTCCCATCTCCAATGATGACTTCCTTTATGTATCTGTCAGCTGTCATTTGAGACGAAGGGTCTGAAACCGTGCGCCAGGCTTGTGGTGGGGGATATCATTGACATCAATGATGAAGACTGTGCATTATTTATTTTCACAGGCTGTAGTAAATATTTACCTCTCCAGCCAAGAACGCTGCACTGCGCATGAGCAGATTGAACAAGTGCCTTGACAGGGAATTATCCAGGCCTGTGTTTATCTGTTACTTTCAGCTGGTTCATCCTCTGTTCCGGTCTTTTTAACAACTGTCTCCATGTCATTATCAGTGCACATCTGTCTCCATCCGTCCCACCTCTAATATCTGGGAGTCACGATATCCATCGATTTCATGCATATACCTTTGAATTACTGGATCCCTTTGCACTGCTTGTATATCTGAGCACGTGTCTGTATCCACTCATCTCTCTTTCTCGCTATAGGGAGAGGCCAAAAAAAGCTGTGTTGTACAGGACATCAGTTAGGCCACTTTTGGAATATTGCCTGCAATTCTGGTCTCCTTCCTCTGGGAAGGATGTTGTGAAACCTGAAAGGGTTCGGAAAAGATTGACAAGGATGTTGGAGGGTTTGAGCTACAGGGGGAGGCTGGACAGGCTGGGGCTGTTGTCGGAGGCTGAGGGGGTGACCATATAGAGGTTTATAGAATCACAAGGGGGCGTGGATAGGGTAAATAGACAAGGTCTTTTCCCCCTTGGGGTGGGGGAGTCCAGAACTAGAGGGGGGTAGATTTAAGGTGAGAGGGGGGAAAGGGACACGAGGGGCAACTTTTTCCCCCAGAGGGTGGTGCGTGTGGGGGGACGAGCTGCCAGAGGAAGTGGTGGGGGCTGGTACAATGACAGCGTTTAAAAGGCACCTGGATGGGGGACAGGAACAGGAAGGGTTTAGAGGGAGATGGGCCAAGTGCTGGGGAATGGGGACCGGGTTAGGTTAGGGATATCTGGGTCAGCACGGACGGGACGGGCCGAAGGGTCTGTTTCTGAGCTGTACGTCTCTGTGGTTCTATGGATAGGGCAAATAGACAAAGTTTTTTCCCCCAGAGTAGGGGAGTTCAAAATTAGAACATAGAACATAGAACATTCCAGCGCAGTACAGGCCCTTCGGCCCTCGATGTTGCGCCGACCTGTCACACCAACCTGAAGCCCATCTAACCTACACTATTCCATGTACGTCCATAGACTTGACCAATGGCGACTTAAATGTACTTAAAGTTGGCGAATCTACTACCTTTGCAGGCAAAGCATTCCATACCCTTACTACTCTCTGAGTAAAGAAACTACCTCTGACATCTGTCTTATACCTATCTCCCCTCACTTTAAAGCTATGTCCCCTCGTGCTCGCCGTCCCCATACTTGGAAAAAGGCTCTCCCTGTCCGCCCTATCGAACCCTCTGATTATCTTGTATGTCCCTATTAAGTCACCTCTCAGCCGCCTTCTCTCTAACGAAAACAGCCTCAAGTCCCTCAGCCTTTCCTCGTAAGACCTCCCCTCCACACCAGGCAACATCCCGGTAAATCTCCTCTGCACCCTTTCCAAAGCTTCCACATCCTTCTTATAATGCGGTGACCAGAACTGTACACAATACTCCAAGTGCGGCCGCACCAGAGTTTTGTACAGCTGCAGCATCGCCTCATGGATCCGGAACTCGATCCCTCTATTAATAAAAGCTAAAACACTGTACGCCTTCTTAACCACCCTGTCAACCTGGGTGGCAACTCTCAAGGATCTGAGTACCTGGGCACCGAGATCTCTCTGCTCATCTATGCTACCAAGAAGAGGGGCATAGATTTAGGGTAAGAAAGGAGAAAGATTTTTAAAAGGCTCCTGAGGGGTAACATTTATAGAGTTCATCCTGGAAAAGTGTGAAGTGATTCACTTTGGAAGGTGGAATTTGAATGCAGAACCCAGGGTTAAAGGCAGGATTCTTGGCAGTGTGGAGGAACAGAAGGATCTGGGGGGTCCACGTACATAGATCCCTTAAAGTTGCCACCCAGGTTGATAGGGATGTTAAGAAGACTATAATGTGTTGGTTTGCAAAAGCAGGGGGATTGAGTTTAAGAGGTTTTTCTGCAGCTCTGCACAGCCCTGGTTAGACCCCACTTGGAATATTGTCTTCAGTTCTGGTCGCCTCATCACAGGAAGGATGTGGAAGCTTTAGAGAGGGGGCGGAGGGGATTTACCAGGATGCTGACTGGACTGGGAGGGCATGTCTTATGAAGAAAGTGTGAGGGTGCTAGGGCTTTTCTCATTGTTTTGAGTGGTCTGGCCAAGTCCATAATACTTGGTGTCCTGTGACTTCTGCCTTTATCCACCCCAGTCCAACACCAGCACCTCCACATCACTGTGTATCAGGAGCTGGGATCCCCCTTGCAACATCCAGACAGAGACAGAGACAGACGCACACACACACTCTCTCTCTCTCACACACACACACATAAACACACGCTCTCTCTCACACACAGACAAACACACACTCTCTCTCTCACACACACACACACACTCTCTCACACACACACAAACACAGACACACACATATCCTTTAGTTCTGAGCATTCAAAAATGTTTTCACATCACAGAGTATGAAAGATTTAATTTGAAACATCATTGATAAATGCTTAGTGTCTGTGTGCGCTTGTGTCTTTGTTTGTATCTGTATGTCCTGTGTCTTTTTAAAATTTGATTGATTTTTGTTACATGTACCTAGCTGAAGTTAAAAGTTATGTTTTGTGTGCAGTACAGAGAAATCATACCATACAAAGTGTGTTAGGCTAATACAATACAATGTTACGCAAACGGAGAAGGTGCATAGAGAGCGAGGACAACATTTCATTTGAAATTTGATTAGATTCCCTACAGTGTGGAAACAGACCCTTCGGCCCTCACAAGTCCACACCGACCCTCCAAAGAGTAACCCACCCAGACCCATTCCTCTACCCTATATTTAACCCTGACTAATGCACCCAGCACTGTGAGCAATTTAGCATGGCCAATTCACCTAACCTGTACATCTTTGGATTATGGGAGGATACCGGAGCACCCAGAGGAAACCCACACGGGGATAATGTGCAAACTTCACACAGAGAGTTGCGCGAGTCTGGAACCGAACCTGGGTCCCTGGCGCTGTGAGGCAGCAGCGCTAACCACTGAGCCACCATGCCACCCAAATTTGAGCGGTCCACTCAGAAATCCAATAACAGTGGGGAAGAATCTGTTGGTACAGGTGTTTAAAAAAAAAAGCTTTTGTACCTACTGCCTGTGTGTGTTTGTCGGTGTTTGTGTGTTTGTCCGTGTGTATGTGTGCCTGTTTGGATTTGTCACACTGAAGCTCTGCAGAGTGATTTGGATTGGCTAAGGAACTGGGCAAGGGTGTGGCAGATGGAGTACAGTGTTGGCGAACGTGAAGTCATCCATTTCGGTAGGAATAGCACCAGAATGGAGTATTATTTAAACAGTGAAAAATTGCAGCACGCTGCTGTGCAGAGGGACCTGGGTGTCCTTGTGCATGAATCACAGAGGGTTGGTGCAACAGATAGTTAAGGCAAATGGAATATCGCTGTTCACTGCAAAAGGGATTGAGTTTAAAGCAGGGAGGTTATGATGCAGCTGTACAAGGTGCTGTTGAGACCACACCTGGAGTGCTGTGTGCAGTTTTGGTCTCCTTACTTGAGAAAGGGTGCAGTGACACTGGAGGAGGTGCAGAGGAAGCTCACTGGGTTGTTTTCGGAGTTGAGGGGGTTAGCTTGTGAGGAGAGGCACACACACTCACGCAGACCCTCTCTCATACACTCACGCATACACTCCCACACGCACCCTCTCACAGACTTATACCCCTTTACACTCACACTCACACACATATACACACTCTCTCACAGACACTCATAACCCGCCCACACACATGCACACACACACGCATACACGCGCGTACACACATATGCGTGCACACATACACACGCTGTCTCACAGACACTCATAACCAGCACACACACACACATACACGCGCATACACACATATGCGTGCACATGTACACACACTCTCTCACAGACACTCATAACCCGCCCACACACATGCACACACACACACATACACGCGCGTACACACATATGCGTGCACACATACACACGCTGTCTCACAGACACTCATAACCAGCACACACACACACATACACGCGCATACACACATATGCGTGCACACATACACATGCTGTCTCACAGACACTCATAACCAGCACACACACACACGCACACACACACATACACGCGCATACACACATATGCGTGCACATGTACACACACTCTCTCACAGACACTCATAACCCGCCCACACACATGCACATGCACATACACACACATACACACACATACACATATAAGTTTGTTGGGTGAATTTGTACTTGCAGAATTACATTTTACTTTGCTCAGAAACTACATGAATCCATGTAAGATTCTGTAAATCCATTTTTTTAGATTGGAGTCAGTCTGACCATTGTGGCACAGACAGACAGCCTCACACAGGGAAGCTCACACCTTCAATCCATTATCTGGGCCGACATGACACCAATTGTTAAAGTTCACTTAAGAATGTAAGTTTTTAAAAAGTTTTGCGATTTACAAATGATAGAACTGAAACCAACATGGTCATTCTAAAAGATGAGACACTTAACAAACAATCCAGGTCCTTTTCAATATATAATTTCAGTTACATCACACTGTAAACATTTGCTATAAATTCTGCGTCTTACGATCTAATTCTCCACAGCCACCTGATGAAGGAGCGTCGCTCCAAAAGCTAATGCTTCCAAATAAACCTGTTGGACTATAACCTGGTGTTGTGTGATTTTTAACTTTAGAGTGGGATTATATTCATTGGAATTGAGAGGAATAAAGGGGGAAATAGACAATAGACAATAGGAGCAGGAGTAGGCCATTCTGCCCTTCGAGCCAGCACCACCACTCATTATGATCATGGCTGATCATCTTCAATCAGATCCTGTTCCTGCCTTATCTCCATAAGCCTTGATTCCACTATCCTTAAGAGCTCTATCCAACTCTTTCTTGAAATTATCCAGAGACTGGGCCTCCACAGCCCTCTGGGACAGAGCATTCCACACACACACACACCACTCTCTGGGTGAAGAAGTTTCTCCTCATCTCTGTTCTAAGTGGCCTACCCCTTATTTTTAAACCGTGTCCTCTGGTTCGGGACTCACCCATCAGCGGAAACATGCTTCCTGCCTCCAGAGTGTCCAATCCTTTAATAATCTTATCTGTCTCAATCAGATCCCCTCTCAGCCTTCTAATCTCAAGGGTATACAAGCCCAGTCGCTCCAATCTTTCAGCGTAAGATAGTCCCGCCATTCCGGGAATTGACCTCGTGAACCTACGCTACACTCCCTCAATAGCCAGAATGTCTTTCCTCAAATTTGGAGACCAAAACTGCGCACAATATTCCAGGTGCGGTCTCACCAGGGCCATACACCAGGGTGTATGTGTGTGCATATGAGAGAGAGCTGTGTGAATGTGTGAGTATTTGTGAGTGTGTGTGAGTATGTGTGTGTGTCTGTGTGTGTCTGTGTCTCTGTGTGTGTATGTGTCAGTATGTGTGTGTCAGTGTGTGTGTCTGAGTGTGTGTGTCACGCAGTGGGTTGGGTCACCTGTAGCGTGACATGAACCCAAGGTTCCAGTTGAGGCCATTCCCATGCGTGTGGATGTTTGTCTTTCCGAGTGTGTGTGTCTATTTTCTCCCCTTCCCCATTCTCCAGCTCCACCTATCACTTACTCCTCTCCTCACTCCCTGTACGTACATACCAACCGTACAGTCAACTGTCAAGAAGGGGAACCCTGTTTTCTCTCCACAGATGCTGCCAGTCCTGCTCAGTATTCTCAACAATTCCTGGTTTTGTTTCTGATTTGCAGCACAAGCCATTTGGATACAGAACTGGCTCAAAGGTAGAAGACAGAGGATGGTGGTGGAGGGTTGTTTTTCAGACTGGAGGCCTGTGACCAGTGGAGTGCCACAAGGATCGGTGCTGGGTCCTCTACTTTTCATCATTTATACAAATGATTTGGATGTGAGCATAAGAGGTACGGTTAGTAAGTTTGCAGACGACCCCGGAATTGGAGGGTGTAGTGGACCTTGAGGGAAGTTACCCCAGTTTACAACAGGATCTTGACCAGATGGGCCAATGGGCCGAGGAGTGGCAGAGGGAGTTTAATTCAGATAAATGTGAGGGGCTGCATTTTTGGAAAGGCAAATCAGGGCAGGGCTTCTGCACTTAAGGATTGAGGTTTTCAAGATCATGAAGGGTATAGACAAGGTGGATAGAGACAAGCTTTTTTTCCCAGGGTGAAGGATTCAATAACGAGAGGTCACGCTTTTAAGGTGAGAGGTGGAAAGTTTAAGGGGGTGACACCCGGCAAGTACTTCACACAGAGGGTGGTGGGCGCTTGGAACGTGTTGCCAGCAGAGGTGGGAGAGGCAGGCATGGTAGATTCATTTAAGATGCATCTGGACAGATGGGGAGCAGAGGGATACAGATGCTCAGGAATTGACCGCCAGATTTAGACTGTACATCTGGATCGACTCAGGCTTGGAGGGCCGAAGGGCCAGTTTCCTGGGCTCTAAATTTTCTTGTTCATTGTTCTTGATGGGAAGGTCCTGGGGGGAGTGTTGCTGAACAAAGAGACCTTGGAGTGCAGGTTCATAGCTCCTTGAAAGTGGAGTCTCAGGTCGATAGGATAGTGAAGGAGGCGTTGGGTATGCTTTCCTTTATCGGTCAGAGTATTGAGTACAGGAGTTGGGAGGTCATGTTGCGGCTGTACAGGTCATTGGTTAGGGGCCACTTATGAAATACTGAATTCAATTCTAGTCTCCTTCCTATCGGAAGGATGTTGTGAAACTTGAAAGGGTTCAGAAAGGGTTGGAGGGTTTGAGCTACAGGGAGAGGCTGGACAGGCTGGGGCTGTCTTCCCTGGAGCGTCGGAGGCTGAGGGGGTGACCTTATAGAGGCTTATAAAATCACGAGTGTAGGGTAAATAGACAAGGTCTTTTCCCCCCTGGGGTGGGGAAGTCCAGAACTAGAGGGGCATAGGTTTAAGGTGAGAGGGGGAAAGGGACCCGAGGGGCAACTTTGTTTTCCCTCTGTATCTCTCGCTCCGTCTGTCTCTCCCTCTCTCTCTGTCTTTGTCTCTCTCTCTCTCACCTTTTCTCTGTCTTTCTCTCTCTCTCTCTGCCTTTCTGTCTCTTACTCTCTCTCTCTCTGACCCTCTGTATCAGTCTCTCTATCTTTCTCCACAACCACCTGATGAATGAGCAGCGCTCCGAAAGCTAGTGCTTCCAAATAAACCTGTTGGACTATAAGCTGGTGTTATGTGATTTTCATCTCTGTTTCACTCACTCTCTGTGTCAGTATCTCTTTCTCTCTCCGTCTCTCACTTCCTCTGTCTTTCTCTCTCTTTCTCTGTCTCTCCCTTCTAAACCACTCTCTCTCTACCTCTTTATCTGTCCCTGCCTGTCCCTCTCTCCCTCTCTCTGTCTCCACCTTCGAGTTAAATTGATAGCCTTTTAAGTTTTACGAGGGGAAATTCTGTCTGTCTGTCTCTCTCACCCATGAACATAAACACGTGGAGGAGGTGGTGGATTGGGGGAAGGCGATGGGGGAAGGCAGACAGAGTTTTATATCACCTTTTTTCAGACGTTACGAGCTGTGTCAAGTCCACAAACAATGCCATTGCCACCTGCCCATCCCACCGCCCCACGGCCCAGACACACTGCACCTCCCCCCTCCCTCCCTCCCTACTTCTGCAATTTAACCCTCAAAAACAATCACTAACATTCCACAAACCCCCACCCCCCCCCCCCCCCACCCCCAAACATGTGGCTGACCGCACAATAACACGGCAGTGTCACGGACTGACCCAACCTATTTTACCCTTAATCGCTTCGGTTCACCAGCCTCCCTTCCCCCTCCCTGATGTGGAGGTGCATGTGTTGGGCTGGGGTGGGCAAAATTAAAAAATCGCACAGCGCCTGGTTACAGGTTCATTTGAAAATAAACCTGTTGGACTGTAGCCTGGTATTGTGTACAAAGTTAATAATCACGCAACATCTTATCAGGATTGGAGGGTCTGAGCTACAGGGAGAGGCTGAACAGGCTGGGGGCTGTTTTCCCTGGAGCGTCGGAGGCTGAGGGGGTGACCTTATAGAGGTTTAAAAAATTACGAGGGGCATGGAGAGGGTGAATAGGCAAAGCCTTTTCCCTTGGGGTTGGGGAGTCCTAGAGGGGCATAGGTTTAGGGTGAGAGGAGAAAGATATAAAAGAGACCTAAGAGGCAACGTTTTCACCCAGAGGGTGGTACGGGTGTGGAATGAGCTGCCAGAGGATGTGGTGGAGGCTGGTACAACTGCAACATTTAAGAGGCATCTGGATGGGTGTATGAATAGGAAGGGTTTGGAGGGATGTGGGCTGGGTGCTGGCAGGTGGGGACTAGATTGGGTTGGGATATCTGGGTCAGCATGGATGGGTTGGACCGAAGGGTCTGTTTCCAAGCTGCACGTCTCTACGACCCTATGACCTGGCTATAGTCCAACAGGTTTATTTGGAAGCACTTGCTTTCAGAGCGCTGCTCCTTCATCAGGTGGTTGTGTGATCTTTAACTCTCTCTCTCTACAACACACTATTACTCTCTGTCTCTATCGCTCTCATCCTTGCTGTCTGTCCCTCACTATTTCCCTTCCTTCTCTATCTCTCTCCGTGTCCTTTTCTCCCTTT
>NW_025214038.1:13607-14841 GCF_004010195.1 Chiloscyllium plagiosum | reverse complement strand
GTAAATCTGTGTGTGCATCAGTGCATGTATATCTGTGTGTGTATCTGTGTTTTTTTGTGTTTGTATCTCTGTGTATGTGTGTGTATCTCTGTGTAAATCTGTGCATGTGTGTGTGCGTGTGTGTGTGTGTATATCTGTGTGTGAATCTGTGTATCCGTGTGTGAGTATCTCTGTATATATGTGTGTGTATTTGTGTGTATCTCTTTGTGTAAATCTGTGCATGTGTGTGCGTGTATATCTGTGTGTGAATCTGCGTGTTTCTACGCATGCGTCTAATTCATGGTCACAGGAATAGAGTCTATTACTTGGATTAGATGTGAAAAATGTACATTCTGGGGGGCCCCTTCCAAAGCCAGCTGACTGACTCTGCGTATCACAGAAAGGGCAGTCAGAGTCCCGACGCTCTCTGTATTCCCGCCCGCTATCTGCAATTTACCGAATCGATCAGGCCGCCTCTCGGCCACGTTTATTTGGGATTGTTCATGTCTGTTCCTTCCTTCTTCTTACAGGAGAAAGGTATTCATTAGCCAGCTGGGTTTTAATGACCTGGGAGCCCCTCGCCAGCTCAGTGCAGGAAACACGGCCTAACGACTGATCGTAAAGACGGCACTCAGTCAGAACTCAAAAGTTCAAAGTCAACAGCGGGTTCCCCTCCCCGTCTGTGTTCATTGCAAATTGTCTAGTCTGGGTGTGAGGGTGAGGCTGGGAGATGATTAGAATAGATTCCCTGCAATACGGAAACAGGCCCTTGAGCCCAACCAGTCCACCCCAACCCTCTGAAGAGTAACCCACCAAGATCCATTTTCCTCTGACTAGTGCACTGAACACTATAGGCAGTTTAGCGTGGCCAATTCACCTGACCTGCACATCTTCTGGACTGTGGGAGGAAACCAGAGCAAACCCACGCAGACACGGGGAGAATGTGCAAACTCCACACAGACAGTCGCCCGAGGCTAGAATCGAACCTGAGTCCCTGGCGCTGGGAGGAAGACTGCTAACCACTGAGCCACTGTACCACCAGAGATGGTACTCGGGGTGGGAGATGGAGCTGAGGGTGGGAGATTGGGGTGGGAAATAGGACTGACGGTGGGAGATGGGTTTGAGGGTGTGAGATGGGTGTGAGGGTGGGAGATGGGTGTGAGGGTGGGAGATGAATGTAAGGGTGGGAGATGGGTGTGAGGGTGGGAGATAGGTGTGTGGGTCGTAGATGGGTGTGAGGGTGGGAGATGGTGTG
>NW_025214038.1:8373-12089 GCF_004010195.1 Chiloscyllium plagiosum | reverse complement strand
GAAGGGGTGAGGGTGGGAGATGTGTGTGAGGGTGGGAGATGGGGTTGAGGGTGGGAGATGGGGTTGAGGGTGTGAGATGGGGTTGAGGGAGAGAGAGACCTGGGGCTGAGCGTATGGGTTGGGGTAGGAAGTGGGGGTTTATCACATCCCTGGAAACACAAACCGCATGGAGCTACCTACCCATCTGAGGTTAGGGTGGATTGGCCGTGCTAAATTGTCCTGTTAGTGCCCAGGGATGTGCAGGTTGGGGTAGATTGGCTGTGCTAAATTGTCCCGTGGTGTCCAGGGATGTGCAGGTTAGGGTGAATTGGCCATGCTAAATTGTCCCGTAGTGCCCAGGAAAGTGCAAGTTAGGGTGGGATTGGCCGTGCTAAATTGTCCCCGTAGTGCCCAGGGATGTGCAGGTTAGGGTGGGATTGGCCGTGCTAAATGGTCCCATAGTGCCCAGGGATGTGCAGGTTAGGGTGGGATTGGCCGTGCTAAATTGTCCTCGTAATGCCCAGGAATGTGCAGGTTAGGGTGGGATTGACCGTGCTAAATTGTCAGGTTAGGGTGGATTGGCCGTGCTAAATTGTCCTGTAGTGCCCAGGGATGTGCAGGTTAGGATGGGATTGGCCGTGCTAAATTGCTACACAGACATGCACATGCACACACAGAATACAAACACGCTCTCACAGAGAGACACACACACATATGTTCGCACACAGTCATCCAGGCCCTGTTTTTTATTCGTCATGTGATGAAGATGTCACTAGCTAGACCAGCATTTATTTCCCCTCCCTGATTGCGCAGAGGCCAGCCAAGAATCAACCCCATTGCTGTGGGTCTGGAGTCACATATAGGAGAGACCTGGTAAGGATGGTCGTTTCCTCCCCTGAGTGACATTCGTGAACCAGATGGGTTTTTCCAACAATCGACTATGAACTTACACTCATCATTAGACTCTTCATTCCAGACTTTCACTGAATTCAATTTCCACCATCTGCCTTGGCAGGATTCAAACCCCGGCCCCACACCATTACCTAGGTTTCTGGATTAACAGTCCAGCGATAATATCACTGGGCCATTCCCTCCCCCTAAATATACACGGTTGCACAAAAGATCAAACAGACACACACGTTCTCAAACATCGACACACTGTCAGACAGAGAGACAGAAACACAGAGACACACACACTTTCTCAAACAGAGACGCACTGTCAGACAGAGAGACAGAAACACAGAGACACACACACTTTCTCAAACAGAGACGCACTGTCAGACAGAGGGACAGACACACACAGACACATACACACTTTCTCAAATTGAGACACACTGTCAGACAGAGAGACAGACACACACACAGACATACACACTTTCTCAAATAGAGACACACTGTCAGACAGAGAGACAGACACATTCACAGACACACACACTTTCTCAAATAGAGACACACTGTCAGACAGAGAGACAGAAACACATAGACATACACACTTTCTCAAACATTGACACACTGTCAGACAGAGAGACAGACACACACACACACAGACATACACACTTCCTCAAATGGAGATACACTGTCAGACAGAGAGACAGACAGACATACACACAGACACACTGTCAGACAGAGAGACAGAAACACAGAGACATAGACACTTTCTCAAACATCGACACACTGTCAGACAGAGAGACAGACGCACACACACACAGACATACACACTTTCTCAAACATTGACACACTGTCAGACAGAGAGACAGACACACACACTGACATACACACTTTCTCAAATAGAGATACACTGTCAGACAGAGAGACAGACACACACAGAGACATACACACTTTCTCAAACATCGACACACTGTCAGACAGAGAGACAGAAACACACAGACATACACACTTTCTCAAACATAGACACACTGTCAGACAGAGAGACACACACACACTGACATACACACTTTCTCAAACATCGACACACTGTCAGACAGAGAGACAGACAGACATAGACATACACACTTTCTCAAACATTGACACACTGTCAGACAGACAGAAACACACAGACATACACGCTTTCTCAAACATCGACACACTGTCAGACAGAGAGACAGACAGACAGAGACATACACACTTTCCCAAACATCGACACACTGTCAGACAGAGCGACAGACAGACAGAGACATACACACTTTCTCAAACATTGACACACTGTCAGACAGACAGAAACACACAGACATACACACTTTCTCAAACATTGACACACTGTCAGACAGAGAGACAGACACACACAGAGACATACACACTTTCTCAAACATCGACACACTGTCAGACAGAGAGACAGACACACACACTGACATACACACTTTCTCAAACATCAACACACTGTCAGACAGAGAGACAGACACACACAGAGACATACACACTTTCTCAAACATTGACACACTGTCAGACAGAGAGAGCGAGCGAGAGACCCAGGTGCACACGCAAACACATGAAAGCAGAGAGGTACATGCATAAACATACACACACATGCACTTGTTGGAAATTTGCATAAACATACTCTCTTCACGGAAGCAAAACACTAACAGCTAGACACAAATGCACATACAAAATGTAAAAGAGACACATGAACACGCAACCACAAACACATGCATACGAGGCCTGGGGGAGACAGAGAGATAGAGAGGCACGCACACAGACATGTGGGTAACTGACATAAATGCAAATATACATACATTGAGAGGGACAAACAAAAAACCAGGTATACATATACCAAAGACACACACACAGGCACACATAAAAGTAGAGAGAGGGTTTGAAAGCACATACATACAGAGACACACACAAATGCAGATAGGGACACTGACACACGCACAGACCCACACACAGAGACAGGGCGCAGGAAACACATAAACACCACTACATTGAGACACACATGCAGAGACAGAGAGAGAGAGAGAGAGAGGTTGAGATACACTGAAAGAGACAGAGACATAATGACATACAGAAACACAGCTGCACGGAGACAGAGAGATTGAGGTGTACTCAGAGTGAGGGAGAGAGTGTCTCTCTACACAGCTACACAGAGAATCAATGCAGAAAGAGACAGCGACTGAATTACACAGAAAGAGAATGTGACTTAAAATAAGTTCTGGGATTTACACATTAATGAACCAAAACCTGTAACCCATTCTAAAAGATGAAAGATTTAACAGCAATCTGGGTTTGTTCAATATATCGTTTCAGTTCCATGACAGTGAAATCTTTTGCTGTAAATTCTGTATCTTATGATCCTGCTCCACAGCTTTGAAGGAACAGTGCTCTGAAAGCTAGTGCTTCCAAACAAACCTATTGGACTGTTACCTGGTGTTGTGTGATTTTTAGATTTGTCTATCCCAGTCCAACACTGGCTCCACCACATCACACACAGAAAGAGAGAGAGCCACACACACACAGACATACAGAAACACTTATGCAGATGGATTGAGAAATATGAATGAGAAACAGAGAGAGAGAGAGAGAGAGACATGAAGACAGACACAAACACAGCTACACTGAAACAGAGAGAGGTTGAAAAATATGTATGAGAGAAAGACATGGAGACACACAAACACAACTCCGCTGAGGCACACACACACACAGAAAGACACTGAGGAATACATAGAGAAGAGAGCAACATGGAGACAGACACAACCACAGCTACACTGAGACAGAGGGAGAGAGAGAAATTGAGAAAGGCAAAG
>NW_025214038.1:0-7014 GCF_004010195.1 Chiloscyllium plagiosum | reverse complement strand
TTCAGACAAAAAGCAAACCCCACCACTTTTTTTTGTTGTCCCCCCCCCCTCCCCCCCCCCTTTCTAGTGTCTGGAGTGAGCTATTTGCTGTTTCATGTGGTTTGGTGTGTTTCACTATTCACACAGCTCTTGATAAAAATAAAATTATCTCCTTTCTCTCTCTTCTAGTGTCTGGAGTGAGCTATTTGCTGTTTCATGTGGTTTGGTGTGTTTCACTATTCACACAGCTCTTGATAAAAATAAAATTATCTCCTTTCTCTCTCTTTCTCTCTCTCCCTCTCATTGTGACCACGAGAAAGAGAGGGTGTCCCTCAGACTCCTGTTAACTCAGGAAATAAACAAAAACAGATTTTTAAAAAAAAAAGTGAACAGTCACGGTTCTCAAATGAAAGTCGCCCCTACAGTATTTCACAGTAGTTTATTTGATAATGTAATGTAAACTGCAGACTCACATTAAAATCCAGCATGGAAGCATTTTTTGTTCTGTGTGCCAGAGACAGAACGGAGGTCCTTTTAAGCAACTTATTAGTGGCTGGAACACAATAGTCAAAAACAAATACATAACAGACACACACACACACACACTCTCTCACACATACAGGCACACACACTCACATAGACACACACACACATACTCACACACACACTCATACACATAGACACACAGACACACACACTTTTACCAAAACAAGTGAACACAAATGTGTAGACACACATATAGACATGGTCAACCACACAGCCAAACTTACATTCACATGTACACACACACACACAAACATGCACACACCGAGACACACACTAACACAGGTGAACACAAATGATACACATACACAGTCACACCCACACTCAGGTGCACACATGTCAACATACACACACACATATGTACACACACACACATATGTACATACTGACACAAACGTCGGGACTTGCACTGGCCCGTGCTAATTAATATGCCCACCCAGAGGCGGGTTTGCACAGAATCACTCAGATACACACACTCACACATGGCGCACACAGGTGTCCACACACAGACACAGACATGTGCACCCACACACATGCACACACGCACACACAACATACACACACAGACACCCACACAAATAACTAAACGGAGATATACCGGAACAGTTGAAAGCTATTAAAGCGGTCCGTTCCGATTCTCATCACAATTAATTAATCAATTAATTTCCATTCTGAGTTACAGCGGGAAGGAGTCACTCTGAGTGGCGCCTCCTGTTAATCAGAAATAAACTAAACATGACGGCAGATCCTATGAAGCGGTAAAAAGGCGCGGGAGGGGGAATGAGCGGCGGGGAGAGGGGCGCTGGGAGCTGGAATAAATACCGTGCGGTTGTGTGGATGCGTGCCGACCTGAGTGTGTCTGTCTAAGTGTGTGTATGTGTGTGTGTGTGCGTCCGTGTATCCTAGAGAGTGTACGTGTGTGGGTCTGAGTGAGTATGTGTGTGCATGCTTGCGTGTGCCTAAGCGAGTGGGCATGTGTCTGAGTGTGAGTCTGTATCTAAGAGAATCTAAGTGTGTCTCTGTGTGTGTGCGTCTGTATCACGAGAGTCTATGTGTCTGTATGTATGTGTGTTCAGGTGTGTAAGAACGCGCCTGTATGTGTGTACATGTGCCTGAGTGTGTTTGCCTGTGTGCACGTGGTGTGTCTAAGTGTGTGTCTGTGTGTGTGTGTCTGTATCTAAGGGACTTTACGTGTCTGCATGTCCTTGTGTATAAGTGTGTGTCTGTATCTAAGGGACTTTACGTGTCTGCATGTCCTTGTGTCTAAGTGTGTGTCTGTATCTAAGAGACTCTATGTGCTGTATGTACGTGTGTCTAAGTGTGTGTGTCTGCATCTAAGAGAGTCTGTGTCTGTATGTGTGTGTTTAAGTGTGTGTGTGTGTGTGTGTGTAAGCGTCTGCAAGAGGGCGTGTGTGGGTGAACAGCCCAGTCAAATACCTACGCCCCCTTTCCCCAACCCCGCCTGACCTGGTTTATTTTCTGTGCGCGGGTGTTATGTGATCGGTTGGTTGGCGATTTAGAATAGGAATCCATTTTCACTTTCTCCCTCCCTCTCTCTCTCTCTCTTTCTCTCTCAGTTGCATTTGTTTGCAAATGGAGCCAATATTTCGTCTCTCCCCCTCCCTGTGTTTACACACACACACACACACACACGCACGCCTATGTCCATGTACGTCTTGCTCGTAGTAAATTTCACAGGAGCGGGTTTCCGGAGAAATACTGCAACCGGTCCCTGTGCAGTTTCTTTTCCTTCATCCGCCGGTTCTGAAACCAGATTTTAACTTGGCGGTCGCTGAGGTTCAGCATCCGGGAGAGCTGCACCCTCTTCTCTCTGTTGATGTAAACATTGAAAAAAAACTCTCTCTCCAGCTCACGGATTTGAAACTTGCTGTAGGGACATCTTTTCTTCCTGGACCGAGATCCGCCTGTGGGTTTTTTTTTGACAGGAAAAAAGGGGATGGGGATTATGACACATCAACAACCACACACAAAAATAAAACCGTACAATAAAAACCAAAGGGCCCCCAGTCGGTTCCGCTGGTTAACATTAGAACCGATTTTGACAACGGAAAAAACCATTCGCCTGCAAGACTATTTTATCGTGTAAATATTCCCAAAGTATTAATTTTCCAGTCCTTTTTTTTTTGAAAAAACACGGATTTGTGTGATAATTTTAACATGTTGAATATCCCAAAATTACCTCTGTAGACATTCCCCATGCTTATAAAATACAGGTTTGTGTGTGTGTGTGATAATTTTAACATGTAAATATCCCAAAGTTACCTCTGTAGAAATTCCCCATGTCTATAAAATACAGGTTTGTGTGTGTGTGATAATTTTAACATGTAAATATCCCAAAGTTACCTCTGTAGAAATTCCCCATGTTTATAAAATACAGGTTTGTGTGTGTGTGTGTGATAATTTTAACATGTAATGAATCAAAGTTACCTCTGTAGAAATTCCCCATGCTTATAAAATAGAGGTTTGTGTGTGTGTGTGTGATAATTTTAACATGTAATGAATCAAAGTTACCTCTGTAGAAATTCCCCAATGTTTATAAAATACAGGTTTGTGTGTGCATGTGTGTGTGATCATTTTAACATGTAAATATCCCAAAGTTACCTCTGTAGAAATTCCCCATGTTTATAAAATACAGGTTTGTGTGTGTGTGATAATTTTAACATGTAAATATCCCAAAGTTACCTCTGTAGAAATTTCCCAATGTTTATAAAATATAGGTTTGTGTGTGTGCGATCATTTTAACATGTAATGAATCAAAGTTACTTCTGTAGAAATTCCCCAATGTTTATAAAATACAGGTTTGTGTGTGCATGTGTGTGTGATAATTTTAACATGTAAATATCCCAAAGTTACCTCTAGAAATTCCCCATGTTTATAAAATACAGGTTTGTGTGTGTGTGATAATTTTAACATGTAAATAAATCAAAGTTACTTCTGTAGAAATTCCCCAATGTTTATAAAATACAGGTTTGTGTGTGTGTGTGTGATTATTTTGGCATGAAAATATATCAAAGTAGTCTCTAGAAATTCTTCAGGGTTATAAAATATAGGTTTGTGTGTGTGCGTGTGTATGTGATAATTTTAACATGGAAAATCTCAAAGTAATCTCTGTAGGAATTCCCCATGTTTATAAAATACAGGTTTGTGCATGTGAGTGTGTGTGTGATCATTTTTATCATGTAAATGTCTCAAAGTGATCGCTGTAGAAACTGCCCGTGTTTATAAAATACAGGTTTGTGTAATTGTGTGTGTGTGTGTGTATGGAGGGCGTGTGTGTGTGGAGGGTGTGTGTATGTGTATGTGTGTGATAATTTTTATCATGTAAATGTCTCAAAGTGATCTCTGTAGAAGCTGCCCAACTTTATAAAATACAGGTTTGTGTAATTGTGTGTGTGTGAGTGTGTGTGTGGACGTTGTGTGTGTGTGTGTGGAGGGTATGTGTGTGTGATTATTTTGGCATTTAAACATCTCAAAGTAATATCGGTACAGATTTTCCAGATTTTTAAACGTAGACTTTTGTCCATGGAGATTATGTTAACTTGGAAATATTTCAAAGTAATTTTTGCACAAATCCCTTCTCCCCCAAAACATTTAAATCACAAGTCTGCGTGGGGGTCTATGTCCATGTGGAATACTGTGCTCATGTCTGGTCTCTCTGTTATAGGAAAGATGTTGTGAAACAAGAAAGGATTCAAAAAAATATTTACAAGGATGTTACCGAGTTGAGCTATAGGGAGAGCCTGAACAGGCTGGGGCTGTTATCCCTGGAGCGTTGGGGGCTGAGGGGTGGATCTTATAGAGGTTTATAAAATCATAAGGGGCGTGGATAGGGTAAATAGACAAGGTCTTTCCCTCCTGGAGTGGGGGAGTCCAAAACTAGAGGGGCGTAGGTTTAGGGTGAGAGGGGAAAGATTTAAAAGTGACCTCAGGGGCAACTTTTTCACGCAGAGTGTGGTACATGTACGGACTGAGCTGACAGAGGAAGTGGCGGAGGCTGGTACAATTAAAAGGCATCTGGATGGGCACATGAATAGGAAGGGTTTAGAGGGATATGGGCCAAATGCTGGCAAATGGGACTAGATGAATTTAAAAATCACACAACACCAGGTTATAGTCCAACAGGTTTAATTAACAGGCTTCCAATTAAACCTGTTGGACTATAACCTGGTGTTGTGTGATGTTTAACTTTGTACACCCCAGGTCCGACACCGGCCTCTCCAAATCTAGATTAATTTAGGATATCTGGGTCGGCATGGACGAGTTGGACCGAAGGGTCTGTTTCCCTGCTGTACATCTCCGTACATTTTAAAGTGGCCGCTGTACACATTCTCGCGAGGTTTTTAAAACACAGGTTTGTGCGTGTCTGTGTGATTTTTTTAACATTTAAATATTTCAAAATATACTCTCGTCTAGATCCCCGGTTTTTTTTTCAAACGCAGTTTTGAGTCAAGATGCAAACGTTTCCAAATAATGAGTGTGTAAATCCCCCACAGGTTTCAAAAATACTGATTTACTAGTGATTATTGTAGTATGAAAATATCTCAAAGTAATCACTATATAGGTCCCCAGGTATTTAAAATTATGTCTTTCCGTACGGGGTAATTATTTTAATATGTGCACATCTGACCGTAATCTCTGTATAGATCTTCCTTCTTGTCTCTTTTTTTTAACAGATTTGTGTCCGCCTCGATTATTTTAAGGGAAACATTTTAAATCAGACACTTTGAGGAATAAGGTCGTGCGTTTGCCTCTTTGTAGCTGTTTCCAAAGCTCTCTGAAGTCACACCAGTCCTAAACACAGACTTGTGTTCAATTTAACCATGCAAAACATTTCAAAGTAATCACGGCATAGATCCCGTATTTTTAAAACTCAAATTTGTGTCTGTGTATTTCTGCCTGTGGCGATAGTTTTAACATGCACAGATTCCCCACGCCCCAGTATTTTTTAAAGCAGCGAATTGTGAGTCTGTTCTGCTGTAGTCATTTCAACACAGCGTGTTCCACAGCTCTGCAGATCCACCCAGATCTGTGTCGTGTGGCTTATTTTAACATGTACATATCTCAAAGTAACCTCTGCATAAATAGTCCAGATTTATGAAGCACAGATCTGTGTCCATAATGATCATTTTAATAGATAAATGTTTCAGAGTGACCACCATATGAATCACAGATTGCATGTATATTTTGTGATTAATTTATAAGTACCTCAAATAATCGTTGAATGGATCTTCAAGTTTTAAAAATTCGTTTGTGTGTGTCTGTGTCTGTGTGTGTATGTGTGTGTGTGACTGTGTCTGTGTGTGTGTGTCTGTGTGTGTGTGTCTGTGTCTGTGTGTGTGCGTGTGTGTGTGTCTGTGTGTGTCTGTGTGTATGTGTGTGTGTGTGTCTGTGTGTGTGTGTCTGTGTGTGTCTGTGTGTCTGTCTGTGTCTATGAATTTTGAATCTGTAAACATTTCAAAGTTATTGCTCTATCGCTCCTAAATTTTTAAAACTCAGACTTGGTTTGAGAGATTATTTTAACTTTTAAATATTTCAAAGTAATCACTGTGCAGACCGCCCCCCACGCGTGCCCCGGTATTTTTCAGCAGAGATTTGTGACAATGTGATTATTTAGACTTGTAAATATATCTCAATATTGTGGACATCGCCCGGGTTTTTTTTTAAAACAAAAACACACAACTCCGTTTGGGTCTTGTCAATATTTTAACGGGCAAATATTTCAAAGTAATTGCTCTGCGGTCTGTCGGGTTTTGTTTAAACAGAGGTTTGTGTGAGCGAAGAGAGAGAGAGAGAGAGAGTGAGTGTGTATGTGTGTGTGTGTTCAGAATCTCTTCCACAGTATAAACCACTTTCAGTGGGGAAACGGTCCAGTGAGGGATTCTGTGAAAACCCGATGTAATATTATGCTCAATTAAACTTAGCTGAGAGAGAGGGAGGGTGGGGGAGGGAGGGGGAAAAGGTTTTCAGTTTAACAAGCCATTCTGATTGAAGGCGAATGTGGTTTTCATAGTCTTTAAAATTTTCACAGACTCTCCGATGCCGAGAGTTGGGTCGGATGTTGTTGCTATAACATCCTCTCACTCAAAGGCTGGATCCCATCATAAAAATAGTTGAGATAACAAAGCTGCACTTTTCGACTTCAATAAATACATATCCGGCGCTTATAAAACCTCAAATAAAACTTCCCTGGGAAGAAACGCACACAGAGAGAGGTTTCTATTCGTTGTTAAAACAGCCAGACAGACACACGCACTTACAGTATCGCTCTCTCCCTCGCACACACACACACACACACACATACAAAAATCTCTTCCTCACACTCACTAGTTCTCTGAAACACACGAATTCTCTGTCTCACACTCGCGAATTCTCTCTTACATATAGGTTCCCTCACACACTTTCTCTCTCACACACCCAAATAATTTCTGTCGCACTTATACAAGTTCAATCACTCCCACACAAATTCTCTCA
>NW_025214037.1:37112-38418 GCF_004010195.1 Chiloscyllium plagiosum | reverse complement strand
GGAAATTTATAGATGGTCCTGGAATGTGATATGAAGTCATAACCAGGCAAACGGGGGCAGCACAGTGGCTTAGTGGTTAGCACTGCTGCCTCACAGCACCAGGGACCCGGGTTTGATTCCAGTCTTGGGCGACTGCTTGTGTGGAGTTTGCACATTCTCCCAGTGGGTTTCCTCCGGGTGCTCCGGTTTCCTCCCAAAGTCCAAAGATGTGCAGGTCAGGTGAATTGGCCACACTAAAATTGCTCATAGTGTTAGGTGCATCAGTCAGGAGTAAATATAGGATAGGGAAATGGGTCTGGGTGGGTTACTCTTCGGAGGGTCAGCGTGGACTTGTTGGGCAGAAGGATCTGTACCCATACTGTAGGGAATCTAATCTAAAAAAAGTTGAGTAGTACAGGAGGCTCAATGGGCTCAACAGCCTGTTTGCAATCCTACAGGAAAGTGACTTGTACAAGATATGCATGACACTTATGAAGCTCACAACATCCCAAATAAATACACAATTTTCTCAAACAATTTCTCCTCAAGATAGTGCCATTTAAATAGAGTCCTGCTTTCTTTTCAGAACTGAAGATGGATATCTTTCTTATTTCAAAATTCAGATCAAAAGCTGAAACTACATTTTTCCCTTCTGATTTTGCAAGAGACTTCCATTTTGTCTTCGCAATCAACACAATAAAACTACAGACAGCAAACACTGAGTTTTTGCAAATGTACAACAATAACTTTGAGCTGATCCGCCACAGGCCTTCACCACCGGGAGCACACTTGGGGAATGCAGGTGCTGATGTCAATGGTTCCTGCAAGACTGCTCAAGAAGGAAGGAAATATTTGTGAATTTTACCCTTCATTTATTCTAGAGGAAATAAACTGTTCACCCAGAGTTGGAACAAATAATTCCTGTCACTGCATAATTTAAATGGGTGAACTGAAGTACAGAATAGTGGAAATCTCAGTGAAATCTTCTGTGCTAACGGTTTCGGCATTCAGCCGAATCGATCAGCTATCGCTACACACTGACATTAGATTGACAACCAACTCATTTAGAGTTGGCTGACTCATACGCTACTGAGGTCAGGAGGAGGGTAGCAATGACTTACCATTCACTCTGGCCCATTTACCTGCCTGATAACTTCACAGATGGAAACTACAACCAATGTATTAGTTCCAGACACAGTTGGTAAATGTTCCAAAACTGGAATCTTTTGTAAAATCTGATCAATAATATAACACCCATACTGATACAGTTTATACCTTTGTAATGTGTTCTCTTCTGTTTCCTTTCATACCTTCACACATAGAATAA
>NW_025214037.1:0-1802 GCF_004010195.1 Chiloscyllium plagiosum | reverse complement strand
CGGCCTTTAGCTCCGCCCCTCCGACTCGGCGTTCAATTTCTTGAATCTCTCGGTCGTGCTTCTGCAGCGCGGCCGAGAGCGACTCCCAACGATTTCTGGATTCTACAATAAAGGCATCGATCTTCGAGTCAAGCTTGGAAAGCATTTCTGCAAGGCTTGTTACTGTAGGTAAGTCCCCCTGGCCGGCTGTGGACGCCTCTGCTGCAGCTGGAGAGGGTGGGGGAGGGGTTCCTGCCTGCTGAGAGCTGCGGGCTCCCTTCCCTTTAGTCATTTTAACTTAGGATTAAGTTGTTTAAATGTAATATTACACACCTAATTAAATTACACAACTATTATAAATGATTTGGTGAGCTTGGTAGGGGGTGGGTGACCCACTGTACCCAAATCTTGGGTGGAGCACTGTAGACTCAGTCTTGCTGGGTCGCCGCCATCTTGGATCCCCGACTTGGGATTTCTATCTAATCACCATCAGGGAGGTGTGGTCACAGGGTGAACAAGAATGTAGGCCATTAATATTCACAGCTACACAACATTGTGGAAAGTCAGGCAGAATGGGAAGAAGTATGGGGATAGCTCACCGTTAAGGATAACAATGAGATGATCAAGAAAATATGTGGCCTTAGATTATCAATCAGTCGTAGACCAAATTCTGAGTAATAAGGGTCAGAAGTGCAAGAACAGTATTAAGGCTCCTTTACAGCATTACATTGTGAGACACTGGATTAACAAGGAATTATTTGAATTTGTGACAAAGGCATTGGGATATCAGTGAGGGGATTCAACTTTCCTCTCTCATCATCGCATTGGTGATGGGTCACAGATGAGGTTGACTATCTCCCACGCTCAGGGGGAGTCTGTAGGTGGCTATACAGACCGATGGGGCCTTCCACCGACTCTGTTACACTTGGGGCAGAAGGTGGCCTTGTGAAGGAGGTGGGTGCGGCTTTGGGTTGACAGCACGCTCCTTGTGCTGTTTTCTCCTGGATTCCCCACAGTAAATCTGAACAATTTTTTTTCCAGATCTCTCCGATCAACTGTGATTCCACATAAATGGCCTCATTGACTTTTCAGGGGCTCTTTTCTCTCCCTCGCTATACGTTAGCCCCTGTTGAACCTTGTCAAAATGCCTCTGAAATTTTAAATATTCCCCACTACCAATAGCCTCCCACAGGCTTATCTATTCTGTCACGTATGCTCATACCTAAATATAGAATACAATAGATTTTAAAAATATTCTGCTTCTACAAAACCATATTTCTCCTATTATTTCTAAGTGTCCAGTTATTGTCATATCCTTTATAACTACAGTCCAGCATGTACCCTACTGACTGTCAGGCTAACACCGTTTGGTTTCAGGCTGACTGCGCAAAGGGTTTTGATCGGCATGTTCTATCATGCATCAAGGAAGTATCTCGACCGAGAAAAGACTCGGGCCTCTCAGGGATGAAAGGGAAATGAAGGAGGTTGTGGGCGAGGTGAATTGGTAAGAACAGGGAAGGGGAGGTGGGGTGGTAAGAACAGGGAAGGGAATACAGTGTGCAAGAATAAAACCAAGCAGGAGCATAGGAAAGTCTGAGTGATGTTTGTGAGGGAGGCCACATAAACAAGTGGAATAAATTAACAGCACACAACTTAGGGACATGCAGTGATGAAACGCTCATGTGAACATGACTGGAAGGAATAACAATAAACTATCACATCGGGTTAAAATCCACATTATTAAAGGTGGCGCAGGCTGGACAATGGAAAAGAGATTGTCACGGAGGACAGAGATGAAACAGTGCAATGCATGGACATGGATT
>NW_025214036.1:14640-38379 GCF_004010195.1 Chiloscyllium plagiosum | reverse complement strand
ATGGTGGGGCGGCCATTTCTGATTGGTCCCATTGTCCAGCCCCGCCTAATGTTGTTCCAATTCCCAATCAGATATCTGCCTCATTCCCCAATCCGGGGAGGAAGGCGGAAAGTCCCGGCGCCAAATCATCAACCGCCTTCTTTCCAATTGGAAAATCCCGCCAATTTCCAAACAAAGGTGTGTTTTACATTGGAAAATGAAGTACACAATACGGAGGAAGTTTTTATAAAATACTTGTACCTTAATTTACTTTTAGTTTATGAATGTATGCTTCACTCGATCTGTCTCTCCCTCATTTGCCGACCTGTATCCGTCCATTTCTGATCTCGAGTGGGTAATTTTCTAAACCTTAAGAAACTGAAAAGAAACAGGCCAAACACTTCAGTCCGCACTTGACTTCTCACTTCACATTTCAGTAGCAACCCGGCATGCTGATAAAGCAGCACACAACATTCTTCCGGCACAGTATCGATGGCGAACACGGTGTTTAGATGATATTTTAAAGCTGTCCTTTCTTATTGCTGTCGCTCTCAGATTCAGCAAAATCATCACATTTCAATCCGGCAGCTGTTTTGGTGTTCTCTTGATTCCCTTTGAAAACCTCTCACCGACGGCAGAAAGTGCTTTGCTTTTTGCATTCTGAAAAATCGGATTGCAATAAACCCGCGCAATGCAATTTTCTTTTTTAAAATCAGATGAAAATGCGTGAGATGAAAGATGAAACTCGTATTGTTTGCCAAGTTTAAAATCACACAGCACCAGGTCATAGTCCAACCAGCCAATTCGGAAGCACGAGGTTTCGGAGTGCTACTCCTTCATTAGGTGGCTGTTCGTAAGTTATGAAAATAAGTATTAACATTGTACCAGGGATTTTAGCAACTTTAAACTAAGATGAAAAAATGATTCTGTCTTTTAATCTGCCCACTATCTACAGGCAGGGAATAGGCTGTTTATGCTATCACCCCCCACCGTACCTCATTAATTTGCAAACCCTTTTGTATAAACAAATATAGTACTAGGAGTAAAATTATCCGGTGAAGAATCATATGTAAACTAAGACGAAGGTTCAGCTCTCTCTGGGAAGTTGTGGGTGGCCTTTGGGGTGTGGATGTGTTTGTTTCAGTGCGGTGCTTCACTTGGAGCTGGTGTACTTGGTCACCGCCTTTGTACCCTCCGACACGGCGTGCTTGGCCAGCTCCCCGGGCAGCAGCAGCCGCACGGCGGTCTGGATCTCCCGGGAGCTGATGGTGCTGCGCTTGTTGTAATGGGCCAGGCGGGAAGCCTCCCCCGCGATGCGCTCGAAAATATCGCTGACGAACGAGTTCATGATGCTCATGGCCTTGGAGGAGATGCCGGTGTCGGGGTGGACCTGCTTCATCACTTTGTAGATGTAGATAGAGTAACTTTCCTTCCTGGTCCTTTTCCTCTTCTTGCCTCCCTTCGCTGGCGCCTTCTTGATGATTTTCTTCGCGCCCTTCTTGGAGGCTTGCTGTGCTTTCTTCTCATCAGCCATAACGCCGCTCACTCTCAGACACAGAATAAGGGAAAGCGGGCTCGGAGCTCCCTTTTTATAGACTGACGACGTCAGCAATGCTAATGAGGGATGGGGAATCCTGGTTCCTGATTGGGTGGCTTAGACGGAGTCATTCCCAAACACTCAGTTTCTGTGATTGGTTTGTGTGCGATCCAATGTGGATCTGTCAGAATCGACAAAATGTGAAGTGGATGGTGATTCTGTTCCTGTCAGTCTGACTGTGGGAGATGTGTTTTGTGTCTGGAACACAGAAAGTGACTGTGGTATTGGCTCGGTTTCCTTTTGCTCGTTGTTGTGCTGATGTGGGAGTGGAAGGGTGTGTTTGCAGCTCAGCATGTCTGTTTCTGTTTTTATGTATGGGGGCTAGGATTAACAATGATTTTGCCACTTTTTCTCAGTGGTGAGCACTACTGCCTCACCGCGCCAGGGACCCTGGTTCGATTCCAGTTTTGGGCAACTTTCTGTGTGGACTTTGCACATTCTCCCCGTGTCTGAGTGGGTTTCCTCCGGGTGCTCAGTTTCCCTTTCACAATTCGAAGACGTGCAGGGAGTTGAATTGGCCATGCCAACTGCCCATAATGTTCCGGGATGTGTAGGTTAGTTGCATTAATCAGGGGTAAATGCAGAATTATGGGGAATGGGTCTGGGTGGATTACTCTTCGGAGGGTCGGTGTGGACTTGTTGGGCCGAAGTACCTAATTCTACACTGTAGGAATTCTAAGACTGTGAATGTTTTCTAGGTTTGGGGTTGATGGAATTCGTTCTCAACTGCACGGAGTTGGAGAGAGATGAAAAAAAAAGTCCCTATTTAAAACTTTTCTTGAGTTATGGGTTGAAAATGTCTGTCTTGACTGTGGGATTAATATATTTCTGAGAACTTGATTGCTAACTGTGGGCCCAGAGACCGATATGTAACTGTTTGCTCTGCAAGGATCTACAGTATATCAGAACCACGTTGCTACTCTTTTTATTTAGGAGTATTGAACTTTCACGCAGGGATTTAGAGCAATTCTCCTTCTCATACGAATGCCTGTTAACTAGCAACCGTTAGCATGCTATATATGTTTCACTTTAACCTTATATCTATATTAGACATTTGGCATGAATTCAACACCAGAGGCTCTGGTCCTCTGTGTAATAGTCAATTAGTGTTACTTCAGGACAGGTTTAATTCTGTATCCATCAAACACTGATGGAAGCGGTAAAACTTTACACCATTTACCTGCCACTTGGAAATGTTCCTCCAATCTGTGCCTATCCATTACTGGGAGGTTTTTGTTTACTCTATTTCACAGTCCTTACATGTCAGTATATTACTGGACTGTAACTCAAACCTTCTGAAGTGTAACCTGTTGTTTCTTATTCTGTAGGTGTCAGTCATTAACATAAGAATGTGTCTCATTTAGTATCTACAATTTTGAGTGTGACCACACACCACTTTAGACAGTCTCAGGTAGGACTCCCTCCCCTCCGCAGCAAATCCTTACAATCAACTTCTGCGATTTGACAGTAAGTTTGTATTTATAACTGCAGCATTTGGCAAGAGGCAATATCTTGTACATTGCAGAAATTGGCAATAACAATTTACTGATGTTACATGTTTGTCAGTTTCTCACCAATGGATAGTTGCATTGTATCCTAACAATTTAATGCTTTGCAACTGACTCCATATTTCATTCTGTAACTGCCAGTTTGTTGTTTCTAATCTTGTTTTTACTCAGTTTCTGTCGATGAATGGCATGTGAGAGAGCAAATATCTTAACATTTCTAACTTTCAGATGAAATGAATGTTTTTTTTTTCACTCCATCCCTGTTATATTACGGTGACTTGTAATTGAATCTGTCAGTATGTGGCCTGTGAGCACACACAGTAAGTTAGAGATAAAGCTAAAGGTGAATGTTGCCTCCCATTTCTGTCATGCAATTGCAGAGTATACACTACAGTTATGAATTTATTTCAGGATTTTGTCAGTTTAAATGTCTCAAAGTAGAGGACAAAAAGAATAATGAGAATTCTGTGACAGTTTTATCTGCCTGTGTGTACTTAGCTCTGAGAATATGTGAGTGCTATCAAAATGTACCTGTCAGTTTTTTTAATGAATGAGAACATTGTTTTAAACCTACACCTGTCAGTTTCTGCAATGTGAATGTTTATGTGCAGTTTTCATTCTGCACCTGAGTTTCAACTACATGAATGAATGAGTACATTTGAAAGTATCTATACCTTTCAGTGTGTGCTCTGTGAATAAATGAGTGTAATTACAATATTTGTCTCTGTTTAACATGACACTTGCCAGAAACTGCAGAAGCTCTTTTTATTTCAAATCTCTGTTGCTCAACATGCAAAAGTATTTATCATTTGCCATCCATGTCTGGGTAGCATGGTGGCACACTGGTGCCAGGGACCCAGTTTCAATTCCAGCCTTGGCTCATTGTGCAAACTGCACATAGATATGCTTCCCATGTCTGCATTGGTTTTGTTACAACAAACCTCTTTACTAATTTAAAACCAGCAACACAAAACAGATTTAGCCCATGCAGTAATCTGTGAAAATTCAATAGGCCAAGAACTCATTAAAGATTAACAGCTTTATTTATTAAAGTATAACAGAGAGTGATTAACTAACAACTACTTACAACTCCTTCCTCGAACCTATCTTCTATAATACTACTCTGATAGAACTCCTGATTAAGATTTACAAAACAAAACTTCATACCTCAAAACCAGGCAACTTTCGGTTCTTTTCTGTATTCCTTTCTTTTGTTCTTCTTGAAGATTGTGCTTCACAGGTCACTGATCGATAAAGGTACCTTTAAGAGAGCTATTTTTCAGGCAGTCATTTTACATGCTGGTGGCTTGGCAATTCTCCTCCCAACAGTTAATTTTTTTCCCGGTCTTGTACCTCCAGAGCATCGGCTTATAAGATTGTCAATATACTCAATTCATACTGGATTGGAATTTGGTATTTTCGGGATATAATTTAAACCGATTGGTTGAATTCAATCAAAATGTAAAGTAATTTAGCTATCCCAACTATTAGCACTTTGTGATTAATGGGCTGTGAGCAATCTATTGTGTTCTGGGTGTAAGAGAAGTCATTATCTAAAGCTAACTAACCTTCACTTCCAGGTTTAAATGTTTCTTTTCCTCTTTATGCTTTAGTATTATGCACCTATATTTTAGGCTGGAAACTACTGAGATGATGCTACGTCTCTTTACGAGAACCTAATTCTTAATATTCTAACTTATTTCAAGAAACTACATACTATAAGATAACTTGAGCTGTTTTAGGGCATTAATGGGCTGTAACTAGCACCTGGTGTCTGATCATTAACTGGGAATATTACCCTTTCATTTAATGTGGCTAGAATTACTCATTTATTGGACCTTCGGTCTGCTTGTCAGAACTGTTTCGAATGGGACCAGGCTGGGCCCTTCTTACTGTCCTCGCAGTGGCTTATTGAATGGTATCATTCTGCCTTACTGTGCGGGTAGGCTGCTTGGTGTAGTTTCTGCCTGCCATTGCGTTTCACATCCTGCTGTTTAATTCTTAAAGGCCAGCTTGTGTTAACAGATATGGGACACTCTATTCTGGCCAGGTACAGGCCACCCCTACAGCCTTTGACAAAGTCCCATATAAAAGACTGGTTCAAACTCGGCTCTTGGAGTCTTAAGCAAACTGGAGCTGAAATGAGCTTGCAGCCAGGATGCAAACTATAATGGTGGTGGGTTGTGTTTGTGACTGGAAGCCTGTGACCAGTGGTGTACCACAGGGATCAGTGCTTGGACCCTTGCTGCTTGTTATGTACATATTAACAATTGGATGTGAATGTAGAAAGTATAATTAGTAAGCCTGCAGATGAATTTTTCATGTGGAAATATTACACGTTTCAGTGCAGCCTTGGAGTGCAAAGGGCCTGTTCCTGTGCTGTATTGTTCTTTGCTCTCTGACATGAAAGTTGGTGGTGTTGTTGACAGTGAGGGAGATGGTCTCAGGCTACAATATGAGGACATTGGGTACTGCAATGACAGATGGAATTTAATCCTGATAAATGTGAGGTAATGAATTTTGGGCGGTCTAATAAGGGAAAGAATTACACAATGAAGGATTGGTCCCGAGGGAGTACTGAGGAACAAAGAGACCTTGATGTACAAGTCTATAGATCACAGAAGGTGTCAGCACAGGCAGACAGGCTGCTGAAGAAGGCATACAGAATGCTTTCCTTCAGTACCGGAGCTGTTGAATATAAGAGCAAGGAAGTCTTATTACAACTTTATAAAACAGATCAAATACTGTGTGCAGTTCTGACTGCCACACAATTAGAAGGATGGGATTGGCTGGAGAGGATGCAGTGGGTTGGAAAGTCTCCTGAATAGGGGAGACTGTATGAGCTGGGTTTGGTTTCCTTGGAGCAGAGGAGGTTGAGGGAGGATCTGACTGAGATATACTAAATTGTGAAAGATGCAGACAGAGTAGATTGTGAGAACCTTTCTCCCCTTGGCAGATGTGTCTGAGACCAGAAGGCAAAAGTTGAAGTGGAGGAGAAAGCAGTTTAGAGGATATCTGAGAAAAATATTTTGACGTAAAGTTTGTAATATGCTGCCTGAGAGTGTGATGGAATACTCTCACAGCATTTAAGCAGCAGCTGGATATGCCCTTAAGAAACCAGGGCATAGTCGGCTATGGGCCAAGTGCCGGTAAATGGCATGAATGCAGTTTGGAGTTTGTTGGACATCATGGACATGGTGGACTGAAGGGTCTGTTTTTCTGCTGTATGACTCTATAACTATAAAATCCTTGTAAATGTTTTCTGCACCATCTCAAGTTTAACAACATTCTTCCTGGAGAAGGGTGATGAGCATTGTACGCAATCTTGCAAAAGTGGCATCTCTGACGTCTTGTACAGCCACCACATGGCATCCCAACTCCTACACTCAATGTTCTGACCAATGAAGGCAAGCATGCCCAATGCCTTCTTCACCGCCCTGTCTACCTGTGACTCGACTTTCAAGGAAATATGTACCTGCAACCCTCGGTCTCTTTGTTCAGAAACAATCCCCAAGACCCCACCATCAAGCGTAAAGGTCCACTCCTGGTTTGTCTCATCAAAATCTAACACCTCACATGTATCCAAACTAAACTGAATTCTTCTCACAAAAAAGATAAAGTGAGCAGCTCAGGGGTGGGGGTACACTTACCAGTGGTAAGCCACAGGGTACAGGTCTCTGGCACAGAGTCTGTGAAGCGGGGAGAGGAACATCGCATTAGTCATTGGGTTCTCCATAGTTAAAGGGACAGATAAGGTGTTCTGTAGGAAACAGACTCATGGTTGTAGTGTTCCCTCCCAGGTGCCAGGGTGCATGATGTCTCAGATAGTGTTTTTGGGATCCTTGAAGAGGAGGGGGAGCTGCCCCAAGTCATGGTCCACCTAGACACTAACAACATAGGTATGACAAGGGATGTGGATTCAAGGCAGAAAGTCAGGGAGCTAGGATGGAAGCTTGGAGCTAGAACAAACAGAGTTGTTTCTCTGGTTTGTTGCCTGTGCTACATGCTAGCGAAGTGAAGAATAGGGAGAGAGAGGAGTTGAACACGAGACTAAAGGGATGGAGTGGGAGGGAGAGTTTTGAATACCTGGTTAATTGTGGCTCACTCCGGGGTAGGTGGGACTTCTACAAACATGATGGTCTACACCTGAAGCAGAGGGGTACCTGGGGGAAGTTTGCTAATGCTCTTTGGGAGGTTATAAACAAATTCAGTAAGGGAATGGGAACCTAAATTGTAGTTTCTGTGTCCAGAGGTTGAGAGTAGGGAGGTCAGAAATATGGTTTCAGTATCACAGGAGTGCACCGGCAAACAGGAAGGTGGTTTGAAGTGTGTCTACTTCAACGCCAGGAGCATCCGGAATAAGTTGGGTGAACTTGCAGCATGGGTTGGTACCTGGGACTTTGATGTTGTGGCCATTTCAGAGACATGGATCAAGCAGGGACAGGAATGGTTGTCGTAGGTTCCGGGATTTAGATGTTGCAGTACGAACAGAGAAGATGGTAAAAGAGGGGGAAGGTATGGCAAGGACAATATTACAGTGGTGGTAAGGATGTATAAGGACTCATCTAATGAGGTAGTATGGGCTGAGGTTAGAAACAGGAAAAAAAGAGAGGTCACTCTGTTGGGAGTTTTCTACAGGCCTCAGAATAGTTCCAGAGATGTAGAGGAAAGGACTGTAAAGATGATTCTGGATAAGAGTGAGTGTAACAGGGTAGTTGTTATGGGAGACTTTTCAAAATATTGACTGGAAATACTATACTTTGAATACTTCAGATGGACCAGTTTTTGTCCAATGTGTGCAGAAGGGTTTCCTGGCACAGTATGTAGACAGGCCAACCAGGGGCAAGGCAACAATGGATTTGGTACTGGGTAATGAACCCGACCAGGTGTTAGATTTGGAGGGAGGTGAGCACTTCGGTGAGAGTGACCACAATTTGGTTATGTTTACTTTAGTGAAGGAAAGGGAGATCGGTATACACCGCAGGGCAAGATTTATAACTGGGGGAAACGGCAATTATGGTGTGAGTAGGCAAGACTAATGACGCATGGATGGGAAAAGAAATTGCAGGGGATAGGCACAATTGAAATGTGGAGCATATTCAAGGAACAGCTACTGCGTGACCTTGATTAGCATATACCTGTCAGGCATGGAGGAAGTGGACAAGTGAGGGAGTCTTGGTTTACTAAGGAAGTTGATCGCTTGTCAAGAGGAAGAAGGCGGCTTATATTATAATGAGACGTGAAGTTGCAGCTAAGGCGCTTGAGAGTTACAAGCTAGCCAGGAAAGACCTAAAGAGAGAACTAAGAAGAGCCAGGAGGGGACAAGAGAAGTCTTTGGCAGATAGGATCAAGGAAAACCCTAAAGCTTTCAATAGCTATATCAGGAATAAACGAATGACTAGAATAACTTCCGGGCCAATCAAGGACAGGAGTGGAAAGTTGTGTTTGCAGTCCGAAGAGATAGGAGAAGTGCTAAATGAATATTTTTCATTGGTATTCACAGGGGGAAAAAGACAATGTTGTTGTGGATAATACTGAGTTACAGGCTATTAGACTAGATGGAATATAGGTTCACAAGTAGGTGGTGTTAGCAATTCTGGGAAGTGTGAAATAAATAATCCCCTGGGTAGATGGGATTTATCCTAGGATTCTCTGGGAAGCCAGGGAGGAGATTGAAGAGCCTTTGGCTTTGATCTTTGTTGTCATTGTCTACAGGAATAGTGCCAGAAGACTGGAAGATAGCAAATGTTGTCCCCTTGTTCAAGAAGGGGAGTAGAGACCACCCTGGTAATTATAAATCAGTGAGCCTTACTTCGGCTGTGAGTAAAGTGTTGGAAAAGTCTAGAAGAGACAGGATTTATAATCATCTCGATAGGAATAAGTTAATTAGGAATAGTCAATATGATTTTGTGAAGTGCAGGTCATGCCTCAAAAACCTTATTGAGTTCTTTGTGAAGGTGACCAAACAGATGGATGAAGGTAAAGCAGTTGATGTGGTGTATATGGATTTCAGTAAAGTGCTTGATTAGGTGTTTTCAGTAAGGTTCCCAACGGTAGGCTATTGCACAAAATATGGAGACATGGGATTGAGGGTGATTTAGCGGTTTGATTCAGAAATTGGCTAGCTGAAAGAAGACAGAGGGTAGTAGTTGATGGGAAATGTTCAACCTGGAGTTCAGTTACTAGTGGTGTATCGCACGGATCTGTTTTGGGTCCACTGTTGACCTGGATGAGAGCACAGAAGGATGGGTTAGTAAATTTGTGGATGACACTAAGGTCAATGGAGTTGTGGACAGTACCAAAGGACATTGCAGATTACAGAGGCACATGGATAAGCTGCAGAACTGGGCTGAGGTGGCAAATGGAGTTTAAAGTGGAAAAGTGTGAGATGATTCACTTTGGAAGGAGCAATAGGAATAAAGAGTACTGGGCTAATGGTAAGGTTCTTGGCAGTGTAGATGAGCAGAGAGACATCCATGTACATGTGCGTAGATCCCTGAAAGTTGCCATCCAGATTGATAGGGTTGTTAAGAAGGCATACAATGTGTTAGCTTTAATTGGGAGAGGGATTGAGTTTTGGAACCTTGAGGTCATGCTGCAGCTGCACAAAACTCTGATGTGGCTGCACTTGGACAATTATGTCCACTTCTAGTCACCGCATCACAGGAAGGATGTGGAAGTTTTGGAAAGGGTTCAGAGATGATTTACTGGGATGTCATCTAGTCTGGTGGGAATGTCTTATGAAGAAAGGCTGAGGAACATCAGGCTCCATTAGAGAGTAGAAGTTTGAGAGGTGACTTAATAGAGACACATAAAATAATTAGAGGGTTAGATAGTGTGGACAGTGAGAGCCTTATTCCTCTGATGGTGATGGCTGGCAAAAGGGGACATCACTTTAAATTGAGGGATGATAAATATAAGACAAATGTCAGAGTAGTCTCTTTACTCAGTAGTAGTAGAGGCATGGTATGTTCTGCCTGCAACTGTAGTGGACTTACCAACTTTACAGGTATTTGAATGGTCATTGGATAAACATATGGATGAAAATGGAATAGTATACTGTGCTGTCATGTTTTATGTTCTATTATCTCACTAAATCTTTCCTACTCCATCGTTTCAAATTACAATTATGTGATTGCATTGATTATTTGAGAAAATGATATTGAGTTTTCTTGTATTTGATATCAGACTTCATAGGAATGCAGGGCTACTTGTAGAAAATGAAAGTTAATTTGAAATAATGGCACAAGCAGCCTTTTTGGTGAAGACAGAGTCATAAAAAACATCTGTTCCTGCAAGTTGGAGAAATGGAGAATGACGTTGTGCTAAAGGTGGGGATGGCAGCTCCTCTGCCACCATGATACATTGATGGAAATGGAATGCTGTCTGAGTGGGAGTAGAATTGTTAGCTGGATGTCTCTGACTGCTGCAGACCACAATGACTCCACATGAGAGTGATCATTTCCTGTTGTCTGCAGTGTATATGGAACTCCATAACTGTCAGTCCCTGCTCTGCAGTTATGATGTTTGTATTGTGAACTAATTCTGAATCAGTCAGTTGCTGTGTGCGTGTGCAGTAATTATTTTCCACTGTCAGGAACAACATTAGAAATTCCTGGAGAAACTCAGTTCTGAATAGCAGCCACTAGCCCCAATACATTAACTCTACTTTCTATCAATGGATGCTGCCAGACGTGCTGAATTTTTCCAGCAATTTCTACATTTGTTTCTAGCCCCTAGCATGTTCAGTTTTATTTATCAGGTTTTGGCACACAATGGGTGTTTGGAATTCACATTATTTAATTGTCATGTCTCTGTATGTGACAAAAATTCATTGAACGTTTAACTCTGTCCTGCCCAATCACTAATAAACTTAATAACACTGTTTCATCCTGTAAATTGGTGACTTTTGTCTGGTTTCCTTCTATCTCTGTATTTAACATCTACGTTATATATGGTTTTTGAAATGATGTTACCGTCTGATTTTCTTTTCCATCTTGATTTTAACTTTTAAAATGTCATATTAAATGTAGATTTAACGCCTTTCCCAGGCATCTATTTCAGATAAGAATTCAGTCTAAACCCCTTGAAAAATGGTGTAAAATATCAATGGGCTTGACAATATTAGGCAAGAACTTTCAAAAGCTGATTGGCAGCAGATGCTCGCAGGTAGAGTGATGGCTGGAAAATAGGAAACCTTCAAAAATGAGATAACAAGGGTCCAGAGACAGTCTGTTCCTGTTAGGGTGACCGGCAAGTCTGGAAGTGTAGGGAATGCTGGATGATGGAGAAATTGAGGTTTTGGTTAAGAGAAAGAAGGAAACATATGTCAGGTATAGACTGCAGAGATCGAGTGAATCCTAAGAAGAGGAAAAGACAGTAGGAGTATACTTAAGAGGGAAATCAGGAGGGCAAAAAGGGGGCATGAGTTAGTTTTGGCAAATAATTTTAAGGAGATTCCCAAGGGATTTTATGAATACATTAAGGACAAAAGGATAACTAGGGAGAGATTAGGGCCCCTCAAAGATCAGCAAGGTGGCCTTTGTGTGGAGACACAGAAGATGGGGGAAGATACCAAATGAGTATTTTGCATCAGTGTTTACTGTGGAGAAGGACGCAGAAGATATACAGTGGGGAAAAATAGATGGTGACATCTTAAAATGTCCATATTACAAAAGTAGTATTACTGGATGTCTTGAAACGCATAAAGATGGATAATCCCCCAGGACCTGATCAGGCGTACTGTAGAACTCTGTGAGAGGTTACGGAAGTGTTTGGCATGTCCCTTGTCAAGATATTTGTATCATCGATAGTGACAGGTGAAGTGCCGGAAGACTAGAGGTTGGCTAACATGGTGCTACTATTTAAGAAAGGTGATAAGGAAAAGCCAGGGAACGATAGGCTGGTGAGCCTGCCATTGGTGTTGGGCAAGATATTGGAGGGAATCTTGAGAGACGGAACTTATACGTATTTCAACAGTCAAGGTCTGATTCCGGACAGTGAACATGGTCTTGTCCAAGGGAAACCATGATACACAAACTTGATTGAGATTTTTGAAGAAGTAACGAAGAGGATTTCCCCATGCGAGACTGGTTAGCAAAGTTAGATCTCATGGAATACAGGGAGAACTAGCCATTTGGAAACAGAACTAAAAACCCAAGTGGCAGGTTTTTCATGTAGAGGGTGGTACATAAATGGAATGAACTGACAGAAGAAGTTGTGGAGGCTGGTACAATTGCAACTTTTAAAAAGCACCTGAATGCATATATGAATAGGAAGGGTTTGGGGGGATATGGGCCAGGTGCTGGCAGGTGGAACTAGATTGGGTTGGTTTATCTGGTCTGCATGGACAAATTGGACCGAAGTTGTACATCTCTTTGACTCTATGACTGATGATGGTAGAGCGGTGGACGTGATCTATAAGGACATCAGTAAGACGTTTGACAGGTTTCCTCATTGTAGACTGGTTAGCAAGGTTAGATCACATGAAAATCGCAGAGAACTAGCAATTTGGACACAGAATTGACTTGAATGTGGAAGACAGAGGGTGGCGGCGGAGGGTTACCTTTCAGACTGGAGACCTGTGATCAGTCATGAGCCACAAGGATCAGTGCTGGGTTCACTGCTTTTCGTCATTTATATAAATGATTTGAATGTGAACATAAAAGGTTTGCAGATGACACCAAAATTGGCGGTGTAGTGGACAGCAAAGAAGGTTCCCACCGAGTACAACAGGATCATAATCAGATGGGCCAATGGGCTGAGCAGTGGCAGGTAGAGTTATTTCAGATAAATGCTCGGTGCTGCACTTTGGAAAGGCAAATCAAGGCAGGAGTTATATACTTAATGGTAAGGTCCTGGGGAGTATTAATAAACAAAGAGACCAGAGAGTGCAGGCTCATAGTTCCTTGAAAGTGGATTCCCTGGTCGATAGGATAATGAAGAAGACATTTAGTATGCTGTTCTTTATTGGTCAGAGCATAGAGTTTTGGAGTTCGGACATCATGTTGATGCTGTACAGGTAATTGGTTCAGCCGCTTTTGGAATATTGTGTGCAATTCTGGTCTCCTTCCTATCGGAAGGATGTTGTGAAACATGAAACATTCAGAAAAGATTTACAAGATGGTTTCCAGGGTTGGAGTGTTTGAGTGAAAGGGACAGGCTGAAGAGGCTGGGGGTGTTTTCCCTGGAGTGTTAGAGGCTGAGAGGTGACCTTATAGTATTTTATAACCTTTATAAAATTCTGACCTTTATAAAATCAGGAGGATTATGGATAGACTAAATAGACAAGGCATTTTCCCTGAGGTGGGGGAGTCCAGAACTAGAGGGCACAGGTTTCAGGTGAGGGGGAAAGTTTTAAAAGGGACCTAAGAGGCAATGTTTTCACGCAGAAGGTGGGGTGTGTGTGTGTGTGTGGGGAATGAGTTGCTAGATGAAGTGGTGGAGGCTGGAACAATTCCAACATTTAAAAGGCATGTGGATGCGACATGAATAGGAACAATTTAGAGGGATGTGGGCCAAGTGCTGGCAAACGGCATCTGTGTTGGCTAATGGGATTTGATTAGTTTCGAATATCTGGTTGGCATAGGTGGGTCAGACCGAATGGTCTGTTTCTGCGCTCTACATCTCTAAAACTCCATGGCTGTGATTTATAACAATTATTGGCAAATGGGGTGATGCACGTAAAGGATGGTGAGAGAAAGAAAAAAATTAATTCCTCTGAGGGAGTTGACTCTTGATTTGAAAATTTCTCTCTGGAAATTGAGTCAATGTGTGTCTAATTCAATCTGCTCTGTAACTGTGGAAATGATGTTCTTCAGTCTGATTGTAGTAACATACCTGCTGTTTGTTAGAAGGAAGTGATCACGCTTGGCTTTGTACCGAGGACATATTGCACAGTCTTGGTCCTTCAAGTAATTGTCTGGAGGGAGACAGAAGAGACATTGTCTGTAAATCAACATTAAGTCAATGGAATAATTTAATAATCATTTGGCGGTTCTTCCTTCAAGACAGCAATTCCAACAGGATCAAAGAGCTGATTCTAGTATTGGCCTGAGCTGCTCTTTGGTGACTGTATAAAAAAACTGTACCAATTTGTCGAGAACCAGATACTAACCAACTCCTCTACAAATGGGATGGGATAATCTAATGCAAGTGCGTGTCTGGATATGAAAGTTTCCTTATCTATCCATACCTGTCAGTTCCTGCTCAGCGAATGTGTGAAGACAATTATCAAGATGAACCTGTTAAATGCTGCTCTGTGAACATCTGAGTGTAATTATCAAACTGTAATTATCAATCCATATAATCTGCGCAAATATGCGAGTGAATACAGTTATCAATCTGTCCCTGTCACTCTCTGGTAAATATATTTACATTTTCTCACCACAGAGACAAATAGGGACAGACTGATAACTACACTCATACATTCATATAGCATAAACCGACAGGTGCAGATTGGTAACTGAACTTGTGTATACACATAGAGGAAACTGCCAGGGACTGGTTCATAAATACATTTCACACATTTTAAATAAATACGATCAGTCCCTATGTGTTTGTCTGATGTGGATATGTGAGTTTAGTTATCTATATATACCTGTCAGTTTCTGTCCTGCAAACGTGTGTGTTTGCTTTACCAATCTGTCCCTAATAGTTTCTCCTGTGTGTCTGAGAGTGTAGTTATCAACATGAACATGTAAGTTTCAGCTATGAGAACGTGTCAGTTTCTGCTGTATGAATATTAAGTGCAGTCATCAATTTGAACCAATCAGTTTAATCTGTGAAAATGCAGATATTCACCTCTACCTGTTAGTTTAAGCTATATCAATATGTGAGTGCAATTATCAAACAGTCCCGGTCAGGTTTTGCTATTTGACACCAGAGTGTCATTGTCAACCTGTTCCTACTATGTCAATATGTCAGTGTAGATACTAATGGGTCCCTGTCAGTTTCTTTCCTGTCAATAAGTGAATACAGTTATTGAGCAGTACCCATCAGCTTCTGCTCTGTGAATGTGGGTGTATTAATCAAACTGTAGCTGTCAGTTTCAGTGATGTGAATGTGGGAGTACTGTTATCATTCTCTACCTGTCATTTTCTTCCTTGTCAAAGTGAGTGTAACTGTCAATCTGTATCTTTCAGACTCTGCTGTGTAAATACATAAATATAGTTATCAATCTGTAGCTGTCAGTTTCTGCTTGGCAAATATGTTTGTGTAATTGTCAATCCTTCCAGTTTCTACTATGTGAATGTGTGAGCTGAGTTTTCACCTGTCGCTATCAGTCTCTGCTTTGTGAATGTGAGAGTTTAATTATCAATCTTTCCCTGTCAGGCTCTAATGTCAGTGTTTGTGTATATTTATTCATCTTTTCCTGTCAGTTTGTCTGACTGTAATTATCAAACTGTACCTCTCAGATTCTGCTATATGAATATGTGAGTATAGTTATTCATTTGATTTGATCTGATTTATTATTGTCACATGCACTGAGATACAATGGAAAGTATTGTTTTGTGTGCTTTACAGGCAGATAATATCATACAAAATGCATCAGGGTAAAAGAACAGAATCTGCAATACAGTATTAAAGCTGCAAAGAGAGAGAGATTAATGTTAAAATTTGAGCCAGATTAGAGTGGTGTTGGAAAAGCACAGCAGGTCAGGCAGCATCTGAGAAGCAGGAAAATCGACGTTTCGGGCAAAAGCCTTTCATCAGGAATGTCCGAAACGTCAATTTTCCTCCTCCTCGGATGCTGCCTGACCTGCTGTGCTTTTCCAGCACCACTCCAATCTGGACACTAATCTCCAGCATGTGCAGTACCCACTTTCGTCTTAAAATTTGAGCAGTCCATTCAAAAGTCTGATGACAGCAAAGAAGCTGTTCTTGAGTTTGTTGGGTGATGTATTCAAACTTCTGTATTTTCTGGTGGTAGGTAGGAAAATATTAGCTTTTATACAGAAGATAGGCTGGGTGGAAGGGTGACGAGTAAAAGATAGATGGAGATAGAGTCCAAAGAAAGAGAAGAACAGTTGGACAGACAAAGGAGTGGGGTGACATGGTGGCACAGTGGTTAGCACTACTGCCTCACAGCATCAGGGACCCGGGTTCAATTCCCACCTCGGGCAATTGTCTGTGTGGAGTTTGCACATGCTCCCCGAGTCTGTGCGGGTTTCCTCCAGGTGCTCCGGTTTCCCCCCACAGTCCAAAAATGTGGTTAGATGAATTGGCCATGCTAAATTGCCCGTAGTGTTAGGTGAAAGGGTAAACGTAGGGGAATGGGCCTGGGTGGGTTGCTCTTCGGAGGGTCAGTGTGGACTTGTTGGGCCGAAGGGCCTGTTTCCACAATGCAACTAATCTAATCTGCCAGACTAAGTGGGTGAAAAGCTTATTAATAGGGCCTGTTAGTGGCTAACAATTGGTAGCGTATAACAGCAGATTAAATGTTAACAAGGCCGGATATGTGGGTTTTTGGGTAATGACATGGGAGAGCTCAAGCCCTGTAGTTGTTGAACTCAATATTGAGTCAAGAAGGCTGTCAAGATCCCAAGCAGAAAGTGAGGTGCTGTTCTTCCAGCTTGCACTGAGCTTCACTGGAGCACTGCAGCAAGCCTGAGACAGAGATCTTGGCCAGGGAACAGGGTGGTGTGTTGAAGTGGCAGGCAACTGGAAGCTCAGGGTCTTTTTGTCTGGACAGAATGTAGGTGCTCTGCACTGTGGACATCCAATCTACTCTCAGTTTCCCCAACATAGAGGAGACCACATTGTGTGCAGTTTCCTTGCCACCATCAGTTCTGAGGACCGGTCACTAGACCTGAAACACTGCCAGACCTGTGAATTTTCCACTAATTTTTGTTTTGTTATCAATCTCTACCTGTCAGTTTCTTCTCTGTGAATATGTGAGAGTCGTTATACAAGTGTACCCACGTCAATTTATGTGATTTGAAATTGGGATCATAATCAATCTATTCCTGTCAGTTTCTGCTTTATGAATATGAGAGTGTAGTTATCAGTTTTTCTCTGAGATTTACTGCCAACTACATGTGAGAGCTATTTACCAACCTGTCCCTGTCAGATTCTGTTCTGTGCAAATGAGAGTGCAGTTATTAATCTGTATCTATCAGCTTCTTGTTTATAAATGTGCAAATTCATTTATCATACTGTACCTGTCAGGTTTTGCTATGCGAATGTGTTAGTCTAGTTATCAACCTGTACCTGTCATATGTGTGTGATTATTGTTCTCTCCCTTTTAGGTGCCACAGTGTGAATATTGTGAGAGCAGATATCAATCAATGTCTGTCAGTTTTGGTTGTGTCCATACGAGAGTTTAGGACTTGATGTATACATGTCAATTTCTGCTGTGTCCATGGGTGAATTTAGGAATTGGTCTATACATGCCAGTTTCTGCTGTGTGACTGTGAGAGTGAAGTTCTCAATGACTTCCAGTCATGTTCAACTCTTATATATCAAAGTTGCTCAATTCTCTGGCAGCCAATAATATTCTAAGGGTCTAATGACGTCCATGAATCTATTGTTGATTGCCAGAAAAACTCATCTGGTTCATTAATGTCCTTGAATGTAGGAAACTGCCATCCTTCCCTTGTCTGGCCTGCATGTCACTCCAGACCCACATCAATGTGGCTGCATGGGTAGTTAGGGATAGGCAATAAATGCTGGCCGAGTCAGTGATGCCCCCATCCCATGAATGAATTAGAGAAAAGAAAATCTGTGACTGAGATTCAATCCAATAATAGTGTTTAGGGTGTTGAGATTGGGCCTTAATCTCTTATGCATTTTGTGATTTATGACTCAATCACAGAATTGGTACAACCATTCAGCCTGTTGTGTCTGCACTTGGACATTCTATTCTTTATCTGTTCTCCATACTAGTTTCCACTAATTGTTGGGATTCTAATCTTCATTCACTCACTGCCAGTGTCTCAGTGTAAATGCCAATTTGAGATTAGTTCTGCAGTTATTAAACTTTGAATACCTCGAGTGCCAGTTTTGCTCTGTGTGCAACAGTGACAAGTCGAGTATATGGATGCCATTCTCTATGTTCAGTTGTGTTTTTTCAGCAGGGTGTAGGATAAACCCGTTCAATATTTGATAAACCTGTGTGATTGAGGCATTAATGTTGGTTCAATACTTATGTTTGCCAAGAATCTGAATTTTTTTGCATTCAATCTCAGCGTTCTTTTTACATTTTGTGCATGCAGTAGTCTTTGGCATTTGCTGCTGGGCACTGCAATAATGTAACATCTAATACTAACATCTTCTGAAGTGATTAATAATGTGGACAGTCAATTTATTACTGTCCATATCTGGAAGTAGTTGTGAGCCTAAATTGCATTTTTTTTCCCTTTTACCATTAACTGGCTGAGTGAGAGTGAGTTTTCTGTTGTGCTGCCAATATGTATCACTTTAAAGAGTGGTACTGGTCGAGATCACACCAACATTGTCTGTATGCCTCTGTGTGATTCCAGTTCTGATACACTTTATGACGTAGTTTTAAGGTCTTACCAATCAATGTTTCATACATTAAAAAAGTATGGAAATGCTTCTGCATTACTGAGGCGCTCAACCAGAATGGGAGCATTCATAAAGTGTGTTTTCATCAACACTAGGCTGAGAGTGAGAATGAGAGAGACAGAGACAGACACAGATGTGTATGTACGTATGTGAATGAGCATTAAGCATCCTCTCTAGAAGCATCTTCTGTAGATAAGGCTTGACCAAGAGGTTCATTTGAAATTTACATTGTTTGATTATTGTCTTTGTACAGGACAACTGTCTATCAAAAGAATAATTTTGTCCTGCTCAGTTACTTATAAATGTCCAACATTGCTTCTATATCTGCACTCAAATATACACTTCATATATATATTTGTGATAACCATGTAACACCATGATCGGTTTGTTCCAATTGATTGTAACTTTAAAAATGCCAAATCTACATATGAATTTAATGCAGCTCATAAATGTATATTTACTATAAGCATACAGTCTAACCTGCTTCTAACCTTATGAATGATAATTGGCTTTGAGTAATGGAATTTACTGTCACTGAGGTGGTAAACACTGAGAACAGGTCAAAGTAATATAAATTTACATATCGTCAGTTGTGTTTAACTCTTGGATTGAATGTGTACTTCTGGAAATGGAGCTCAATGTGTGTCTGACTCAATCCACTCTGACTGTGGAAAGGACATTCTCCCCTCTGACAGTGGTAACATACCTGCTGGGTGTGAGAAGCAGTTGGTCACTCTTGGATTGGTCCATCAAATATTTGCCTGGAGAAAGACAAAAGAGAGATCTCCTGTAAATCACTAGCAGCTGAGTAGGAAGATATTAAATAATCAATGCAATATTCAGGTCATGATCATTACAATTCTTTGTTTTGGAACAGGGCAAGGTGAACAGTGCAGATCCTGGTTCCACTCGAGCCCTGAGCTCCTTCCAGTCTTTTTCTGTTTCCCAAATTCTAAAACATTTCACTTAGATAAAATAAACTCACCAACATATGGACATCTCCACAAATGGAATGATTGCACAGTTCAATGTCCAGCTCCCAATACATTAACTGTTGAAAAACAAATATTGGGCAGGATTTCACATACCTGGAGATGTTTATCCAGGGCCTGCTATATTTATCTTACACAGGATTATTCGCAATAAACAGCATGAAATAGAAGCCAAACAATGAATTCCCATCAGTGTTTCGGGGATTAAGAACCACAAGAATGTTCCACAGCAGCTTCTTCCCGCTCTGCCTCCCTCAGCAGGCCCACACACAGCCCGAGAAAGGCCTCTCTCTTCCCCCCAGCCCGCTCACTCCAAGTTCCGGGACCAGTTCCTGCTCCGCTCGGCCTCTTACAAACAGCCCCCGGTTCTCCCTGAACTCACCCCGAATCAATCCCGGTCTCGGAGCCCCCTCTGTGTCCCAGGCTCCCATCCCGATGTGCTGCTGGAAGGAGCCTGCTGTTCCCTCGCTTCCCTGGGCGCTGATCTCTCCATTGCGGTCTGTTTCAAACAAACCTCTTGCACTCACTGAGTAAATGCTCCTCAATGGCAGCGCTGGGGGAGGGACTCACGCATGCGCTCCTCTACTCAAGAACATTTCTGCTTTGGAGGAAGGGCAGTATCGCGCATGCGCCAAAGGATGCAGGAATATTTTATTCACATTAAACTGACTGACAGCAGCGGTGATAAATCCAGCGCAATGTTAGCGATTGGGATTAAAGCACAAATATTACTTCCAAAAAAAGGAATGTTTTCTCTAGAGCAGAGATGACTGCGGTGGGAACACATGATTGAAGTATAAGCGATTTATGAGGCGTGTGGGACAGGGTGAATAGAGAGAAGCTGTTTCCCTTGTTTGAGCGAGCAATCACAAGTGGTGCTTAGGTAATGATATGGTGAGGGTAAGGATTCTCGCTATACTGAAGGGTTAGATGTAAAGATATTGAGGGAATTTCAGAAAATCTTTTCACTCAACAAGTGGTGGAAATTTCCGAAGACACTGCATGCGAAGATGGTGGAGGCCAGAAACCTTAACCTTTAAAACGTATTTGAATGAGCACTTCAAATGTCAGTTCCGGAGCCACCATTCACGGTGGGATATGAACGGTGAATATCTCCCCAGGTAAACCAAAAAGAAACGTGTCTTTGAGTACTAGGAGCAGATACATCTTACGATTGGTGGTCCATGCCTCGTAGACTCGAACCTGGGTCTCTGGCGCTGTTTTCTCCGATTTCAGATTACAGGAAATTAGGTTTTCTGCTGTCGGTGAGAGATTATCAAAATGAACGGAGATCAAATCAGAGGTGCTGCAGGACTAGGATGGCAAATGTGGCTTTTGCTGATGTCAGAACTAGGCTGGGCGACATTAAAATATTGTCTAAAGACGATAAGAACGTTCTGTAATATTTAATCAACATATCGGACTGCTTTCGAAATGTGAAATGAAGAGATTAATTGCAGATTGCAGTTCTTAGCGCTTGTTTTTGTTTCTGCCAGTTCTATAGGTCCAGAAAAGAAGTAGAAAGAGATAGATGCAGTTAGGCAAATGAATGAGCGAGAGAGATTGTCTGAAGTATATATTTATAACCTAATTAACAACTATTGATGAATTCCCCTCTGAACAACATTCTCCTTTTTTATACATCATTTTTCTTTGTAAAACATACTCCGTTATTTGTGAATTGGTGGCCTTTTCAAATCGGAAGGAAAGGTGTTGTTGATTTGGCGCTGGCGTCAAGAGTAGAGAATGTGCCCTCTCTTCTCCCTGCCTCTCGGGAGCATATTGAACACCAGTGAATCTATTTTCTTTCTGATTGCTGCTATTTGCTCAAGTCACTCTCAAGTTTGATTATTCCGGGAGCAACAAGCCCGGTTGGGGTGTGAGCCCTGAGTGTCACCACTGGGAAACAAAACAAGTGCTCCCTTTCTTACAGACCCACGGGTAGATACGTTACAAATTCATTTTTTTTTTAATTTCCAGAACTCCGCGCGGGTTCTGTTGCAGAATAGTGTAAATGGGGCTTTCTGCTGTCGGTTAGAAGCTTTCGAAACGAACCGAGATCAAACCAGAACAGTCGCCGGAGTGGAATTGTTAATGTGGAGCTTTTGCGATAAGGGAGCACGGTATTAAAATAATACCTAAAGGCGGCGTTCGTTATTAATGCGCTCACGCCGAAGAACGGTCATGAAATCCTCACAGGGCTGAATGAGAGTGTTGGTTCTCTCCGAAGACAATCTCGAATCTTTCAAATAGCTTCTAGACCCGAAAGAAAAATTGTAAATTAATGACTAAATACGAATGCATTGTTTTGCGTAAAGCTCCCTTCTCTGATCTACATTTCGGCAGGATTTTCAAATTTGAAAGAAAACGGTTGATGATTTGGCGCCATGTTTTCCCGCCCGCTTCCTCAGCAATAATCATACCAGCTGTAACTGGTGGGAACACCAAGGGAGACAGTGAGGACAAAGGGGATGTAATCCGGAATTAATACTGCACTACTATTATGAAAATTACATAACATTCACAGCAGCGTATATTCTAGTCACTGCTGCTCCTGCGAACTGTCTTCAACCAACTCCCATGAAATGTATTACTGACGTCACGCGCCTCCCCCCACCCCAATATTATCCAAAGCCATGTTCCAACGTCTGCGACCGCTTCCCGCTCTCTCTGGATGGTTTAGTGGCTCTGAAAAGAGCCGTTGTGTTTCGCTCTCTCTCGGGGTGAATGTGCAGGGCCGACTATGCTCCGTTTAGGCGCGCTCCCCGCGGATCCGGCGGGCCAGCTGGATGTCTTTGGGCATGATGGTGACCCGCTTGGCGTGGATGGCGCACAGGTTGGTGTCCTCAAACAGTCCCACCAGGTAAGCCTCGCTGGCCTCCTGCAGGGCCATCACCGCCGAGCTCTGGAAGCGCAGGTCGGTCTTGAAGTCCTGAGCGATCTCTCGCACCAGGCGCTGGAAGGGCAGTTTGCGGATCAGCAGCTCGGTGGATTTCTGGTAGCGGCGGATCTCCCGCAGAGCCACCGTGCCGGGCCTGTAGCGATGAGGCTTCTTCACTCCGCCCGTGGCCGGAGCGCTCTTGCGGGCCGCTTTGGTCGCCAGCTGCTTGCGGGGAGCTTTCCCTCCGGTGGATTTGCGCGCTGTCTGCTTGGTCCGAGCCATTCTCCTCAACTCTCTGTAACACACACAGGATACTGCGTTGCTGCCTATTTAAGGGACTAGAGAGACCGCCCTAGAGCTGGGATTGGATACAGCCCTGTCCCTCAACCCACAGAGAAACAGCTCCGGAAGGGACAGAAAAGGCAGGAAAAGAATTGTTGGAGTCTGATAGGTTCACTAGAAACGACAGTTGGTCAGTTTCCAAATGCCCGCTGAATTCACCCTCACAAACCTTGAGATTAAAGTCACCCTTAAAACGCAAAAACGCCTTCCGTCCGCAACTAAGATAAAATTTACTATTTTATAGCAACTCTTTAAAACCTCGTTAGCTGTCAGCGTGGACAGGAGGCGGGATGATTGCCTGATCTGTCCGCAACACGCAGGAGGAAAAGGCGGGGTTTAAAACAGCCCAGACAAACTGAACAACCGAACGTTTACCCGCCGTGAATCAATCTAAACAACCACGCCAATTTAAACATCTTCAAAGCTAATGCAGTCTCCATCGATAAAAGGACAGAATCTCACTTTATGATTAGATTACCCACAGTGTGGAGGCAGGCCCTTCGGCCCAATAAATCCACATAGACCCATTCCCCTACATTTACCCCTGACTAATCCACCTAACACTACGGGCAATTTAGCACAGCCAATTCACGTAACCTGCACATCTTTGGACTGTGGGAGGAAACCGGAGCACCCAGAGGAAACCCACGCAGGCACGGGGGGAATGTGCAAACTCCACACAGACGTCCTTGGCCCTGTGAGGCAGCAGTGCTAACCACTGAGCCACCGTGCTACCCCCGGGACTTTTTTTATTAACCCCAAATTGTAATTAGCCCGAAGACAATTAGATTACATTACAGTGTGAAAACAGGCCCTTCGGCCCAACAAGTCCACACCGACCCGCCGAAGCGAAACCCACCCATACCCCTACATTTACCCCTTACCTAACACTACGGGCAATTTAGCATGGCC
>NW_025214036.1:0-2631 GCF_004010195.1 Chiloscyllium plagiosum | reverse complement strand
AAAAAAAACACTGCTGCCCGCTACCGGTAAGCACTTTTAAAACCAAACGGTCTTACCTTCGCTGCTGCTCGCACTGGAGATGACCGGCGGCTTCGAAGGGTGAGTATAAATACTCACCGCTTTCCTTCCCGGCTGCCCCTCTGGTCGTCGTCACTTCCCCCTGGTGCTCCCGCTCTTTCTGTGAAGAGAGAGTGAAAGAGAAAAAAAAACACCGCTGCCCGCTACCGGTAAGCACTTTTACCGGTAAGTATATTCCTATCTGCTCCCCAGGTGTAGTCATGTGCCCAGTTAAAGGTGAGGAATCTAACCCTCCAATCCCTTCTCAGAGGCTAATGGGCCTGTAACCAGACAGCCTGGATCATCATCATGGCTCCTTCAAATTGCTGTCTCATATTCGGTGGCTACTGTGTCTGTTACATATTAATCTACATAGGTAATGTACATACACAATACATACATTATTTATGTGTGTGTGTATAATATATGATACATATGTATTATATATGTATCATATATTATATACATACATAAAATATGAGCCCTGAAGAAGGGCCTATGCCTGAAACGTCGACTCTCCTGCTCCTCGGATGCTGCCTGCCCTGCTGTGTTTTTCCAGCACCACATTTTTCAAATAAAATATAAACAGTCCACCAGCTAGGTCAAGGTATCTCTTTCATATTTAATGAACTACACTGTAAGTATTATTTCAAACTGCTTTGTGCGTTCTGTTTGTTACCAATGCAGTTATAGCTGTGTTAATATTAAATGCATTCTTTGTGTCTGTTTATTAATTTATAAATGTTTAACTTTACCAGTGTGTCATTTACAAATCTGTCTATAAATGTTATTGATTAATTCATTTGTGTATTCATCAGTTGCAATAGTCATATTTTGTTATATTGGTTTTATTGATTATTTTTGTGTAAGTCTTGCTTTTGAATACATTTGCTTGTTTCTTCCAGTTGTTTCCAATACATCTGGATGTGTGTTTACATGAACAATAAGTTGACCTTACAACATTAATCAGTAACAACCTTCACCTGGAAGTGTCAGTATGATACATGCCGCAGTATCGAGTGGATGGGAAATAGAGTGGAGTTGAAACCAAAATGAAAAACACTATTCTGAAGCCCCTACCTGAGTCACAGCCCTAGCATGGACATCCACATGGAGGTGACCAAATGTTCAGAGTATGTGGGTAGGGAGGCAGGATTGAATAGGAGTGGGGTGAGGCACAGTTTCCAGGGTGAGACGCAGGCAATAAAGCAGCTTCAGGCTCCATGATATGAGACTCAGCACGACTTCCTTCCACTTGTGTCTTGCTGGATCTGTGAAGGGTAGGCTAGCCCAGGTTGTGGAACAGAGTCACCTCGATGACACTTATTCAGCGAGTCGTGAGTTCATGGAATGCGCTGCCTGTGGGAGTGGCAGAGTCAGAATCATTGGCGAACTTTAAGTGGCAATTGGATAGGTACATGGATGGGTGCTTAAGCTAGGACAAATGTTCGGCACAACATCGTGGGCCGAAGGGCCTGTTCTGTGCTGTATTGTTCTATGTTCTCTATGTTCAGTAGCAGTGGTGGACTCTCCCTCTTTATGGGCATTTAAACGTGCATTGGATAGGCATAGGGAGGATAGTGGGCTAGTGTAGGTTAGGTGGGCTTGGATCGGCGCAACATCGAGGGCCAAAGGGCCTGTACTGCACTGTATTTTTCTATGTTCTATGTTTTCATGACCCAGCCTCTACAGATTCTCTGCAGTAAACAATTCTACAGATTCATGACTGGAAGAAGAAATTCCTCTTCATCTATGTCTTAAAAGTAAGATTCCTCAATCTGAAATGGCTCTCTGGCCATAGACTCCCAGAAAGGAAATCAACATTTCCGCATCTACCCTTCGTGTGTTTCAGTAAGGTCTCCGATTCTTCTAAATTCAAATGAGTACAGGCCCAAATTATTCAGCCTCCCCTCATAAATGTCCTGTTAAACACTGAATGTAATGCAGTATGCTCATTCACTCGGAGAAAGTGAGGATTGCAGATGCTGGAGGGTCAGAGTTGAAAATGTGTGAAGCTGGAAAAGAACAGCAGGTCAGGCAGCATCTGAGGAGCAGGAGAGTTGACGTTTCTGGCATAAGCCCTTCATCAGGACTGTGGAGAGGTGCCCAAGGGGGCTGAGAGATAAATAGGAGAGTTGGGCTGGAGAGAAGGTAGCTGGGAAGGTAATAAGTAGATGCAGGTGAGAGATGATTTGGAATAGGTCCGTGGGAAGGGTGGAGCAGGGGTGGGAAGGAAGATGGACTGGAGGATAGTTCAAGGGGACTGTAGCGAGTTGGAGGGTTGGATCTGGGGTGAGGGGAGATTTGGAAACTAGTGAAGTCTATGTTTATGCCATGTAATTGCAAGATCCCAAGGCAGAAGATGAGGCGTTCTTCCTCCACTTGTCAGGTGGATTGAATTTGGCAGTGGATGTGGCCCAGGACTTGTCCTTGGTGGAGTGGGAGAGGGAGTTGAAGTGGTTGGCAACAGAGCAGTGGGATTGTTTGGTGTGTGTGTGTGTGTCCCAGAGATGTTCTCTGAAACACTCCTGTTTGAAACACTCCTGTCTCCCCGAGGTAGAGGAGATCACCAGG
>NW_025214035.1:30743-38373 GCF_004010195.1 Chiloscyllium plagiosum | reverse complement strand
CAGAACTGTCAGGATACTATTTAAACGAGTGATTACACAAGAAACACCAGAATTACGCAGATTGATGGAGAACACATGCACAAGATCAGAAACAATGGATAGCCGGACAGCATCATTCAATGATGCATCTCAGACAAGCAATGCAAATAAGACACAGTGCGCCATGATTCACCGGGGTCCCTACCTTTATTAAGATCGTGTCATAAATGACATTCAGACACCCACGATCACTGGGAACATTGGTAGTACAGCAACTCACCACCGTAGTACGCCAACTACTTACAACGACGAAAGGCTCCATAACCACGACTTTCAGGACCAACGTAATATACAGAATCCTGTATCACAACTGTCAGAAACACTGCTTTGGACAGACGGGCAGAAAACTGTCAATATGTTTACGAACATGATCGAGGAACAAAACGAACGGTTAACTCTCCCTCATCTAAGCACACTCAGACAAGATGGGCAATTAATTTGACTGGGACCATTTACCTGACTCCGGGCAAGTTAACGACAGACATGCACGGGAATTCCTCGAGGCTTGGTTTTCAAACCCGAAAACCATCAACAGCGATGTCGAGGTAGACCGTATGTACAATCCACTGCAGACCACAGTTGCAATACTGGGAATGGTTCAGGTTTCATCATCAGAGGAAATGACAGATGTACTGGAAGCAGTTGAGAGAAAGTTTACAACATTAATCCCCGAGACTGAGGTATTTCCTTATGAAACGATGTTGAGAGGTTTCGTTAAAAGAATGATAGGAAAATTTAATCAAAACATTAAAAGGTTATTAGAGAGCTTGCAAGGTGAGGAACATTGGATTGAGAAGCAGAAGTGGACCATTGGACCATTTGATACCTTTGCAACTGTCAATTAGACCGTCCTTGATCTGGTTGTGATCTCAGCAACATTTCTATGCACGTATCGCATTATGCATTTTTCCGTCGACAACCATAAATCTAACTGAGTGGAAATAGTTGTAATTTAAAGTCCAAACAGCATTAAATTCTGCTGGAGAGATCTGAACATTTATATTTCCAGAAGAGAATTTGACCTTATTTCTGTTCTGACCGAGGTTGGAGTGATCACTGTTTCCTTTTAAAGGCGAACTCCTGTACTATCACCACAAATTGTACACGTTATAAATTTTAAATAGTTATAGACCAATGAAAAAAATCCACATATTTGGTCGAGTTCACTGTAAGGAAGAATTTAGTCATTTTTATTTAAACAGCGTTGATTAACTGGCTCATTGTGAAAACAGGCGTTCACAAGCACATATATAATGGCAATTCAGAAACCTTTTGGAGAACGCAAACACAGAGATATATGTTGATCTTTAGAATAATGCTACACACACACACACACACACACACACACACACACACACACACACACACACACACACACATACACACACATATTCGGAACGCAAAAACACACGTCATGATAAACAGAAAAGCGAAACATCTGCAGAATAATAAAACTAAAACAGTTTTTTCTGTATAATACTTATGTTCATGATAAAGGAGAATTGAGAAATTGTTCCAAATGTTGTACTTATTTTAAAACTGTTCTTTTCAAACAGTTCCTGGTGCTGGGCTTCCTTCTATTGTATCGAAATGGACAATGGGAAGATTGCATCGAATTCTCGACAAGATTCCGTCACCTGCAGTAAATGTGACTCAGGGTTTTCAGCTTTCACACAGTTTGCTGAAAGGAGCAACAAAGAGGAAAGGAAGTGATAGATCATCACTTCTCAGGCAGGTTGCATTTGTCTTTCCCTAATTTCAAACGTACAATAACGTTTTCCGATGCTAAAACTAGACCATGTGAGGTCTTCTTATAGCCTATCCGAACTGTTTTACAGCATCTCAATGCCATGGTCTCTTTCGTTTCATATTTACTGCTTTTGTCGCCAATGTCTTTCTCTCAGCACAAAAAACGCTCCTATATTTTAATTTAACGTCATATGTTGGTCCGTTTCATGTCAGTTGTTAATGTGCAGAAAGATAAGGAGATGAGCAAAACAAATTTGTAGGTTTAAAAACAGTTCACAGCAAGGAAAGGGAAGTGCTGAAAGTCTTAGAAAACATAATCGTCAACAAATCTCCAGGACGTGATCAACTGTAATCAGTACATTATGGGGATTTGGCGAGGAAATTGGGGGACCCTTAGTAGATATATTTTTATCTTCGATAAACACTGGTGAAATACCGGAGAACTGGACTTTGGATAATGCTGTGCTAATGTTTAAGGAAGGATTTAAGGAGATACCTGTAAATTATAGACTTGCAAGCCTGACATCACTGGTGGGTTACTAGATTAAATTTATTCTGAGTGATATGATTTACAAGCACTTACGAGGAAATAACTGATTAGTGGTCACCAGTACGTTTTGTGAGAGGCAAATAGTGTCTTATAAACTTGATTGAGTCTTTTTTTTAAATAAAGCTAGTGGAATGAGGGCAGAGCGTTAGATGTTGTTGACATGGATTTTTGAAAACTCTTTCATGTGGTTCTGCATATGGACTAGATAGTAGAAGTAAGCTCATATGGGTTCCAGGGAGAATTTGTATACAAACTTTTCTTTACACTATTACCCAGAGGATATTGGCAGAGAGTTTATTATCTGACTGGAGTTCTGTGACCAAATATGTTCTATCATGAGCGGTGCAGGTTTACTTTTATTTGTCGTTTATATGAATAATGTGGATGAAAAAATAGCCATTGTGAGCTGATTGACCACTGCCTTTGCGGCAATTAATGCATGAAACTCCTAAGACGCTGAAACAGGCCATTCGGCCCATCACACCTACCCAGACCTTCCAAAGAGCATTCCGCCTATATCCACCCCTATTCCTCATGGCTGATGCACAAACTCTACAGACCCATGGATAATATGGACAATTTAGCATGGCCAATCCACTCTAACCTGCATATCTTCAGACGGCAAGAGGATCCAAGCAGACATAGGAAGAATGCACAAACTCCACATAGACAGGCAGACGAAGTTGGAATAATTCTGGGTCTCTAGCGCGGTGAAGTAGCGGTGATAGCAGCAGTGCCCCCTCCAATAAACAGCCATATAGCCACAATGATATGTATTAAACGTTTCGAGACCTCTGAATACAGACTTGTTCAGTAAAGGATTTAGAATCATAATCACTTTCCTATTATTTTGTTCCATGAAGTGCAACTGCCTCCAAAATGTGTTTCCGAACAAATATAATTTCCTGAGGTTTGAGCATTTACACATTGTGCATAGGATAAGCGAACGTGACTGAGGGAAGGAATATTGGAGATGGTGGATTGATTACGTGTAATCATTCAATCTGCCTTGGCTATGGGAGTAGTGGGATTGTTAGAAAATAAACATAATTCTCTGTTCTCAAATCGAAACATACATTCTGAAACGAAAGATCAGTCATTACAATGTATGTAAAAGCATTGGAAGTCTTTTTTAAGTACAGATGCTGGAGGGGAGACTTGCTTCAGACAATGTGGTTTTACAGACAAACGGCACGGATTTGTTAGCCAAGATTTCTATCCGACAAACGCAATTCCGATGTTTATTCCAAGTTCAGATAGGGCATATGAGGGTCATGCTGTTGAGGTTATCGATATCAATGAACTGTGACGAAGTATCGTTTACTGGACGTCAACTAAAGTCTGATTATGACGTTGGGGAAGAAGGCAGAAAAAAAGAGAGAACTTGGGACATGGCTATTTAGACTGGACAAATAATATAACCCAGCCATCAGTATTGGACCGTTATTCTTTACAGCTCATATGAAGGGCAGAGTCAAGAATACATCTACAATGAGGAATGATGAGAGATAATATTAATGAAATTCTTTTACATAACAGGAACCTAAAGGACAAAATGTCTTTCTGTACATTCCAAATTGCAGAAAGTACAAAGAGGTAAGAATGTTAAAATACACTCGTAAGATTGATCTGCATAAATTGAAATGTGGATTACAAATCTAAGGATATGGTGGGAAAACTTTATCAATCATAGAAGGAAGCATATGCCAGGTATAGACAGGAGAGATCAAATGAAACCTTTGAAAAGTATAAAGGCAGGAAGAATATACTTAAGAGGGAAGTGAGGAGTGCAAACATGGGACATGAGATAGCTTCGGCAAGTATAGTTAAGGAGAATCCAAAGGGATTTTACAAATGCAATAAGGGCCAAGATCAGCAAGGCAGCCTATGTGTGATGCCGCAGGAGATGGGAAGATACGAAACGAAAATTTTCCATCAGTGTTTGCAATGAAGAAGGACGTGGAAGATATCAAATATTGATAGACAGATTGTGACAACTTGATACATATCCATATTACAAAGGAAGAGAAGTTCAATGTCCAGAAAGGAATAAAAGTCGACAAATCCCCAGGACTTGATCAAGCGTACCCTCTCTGTGGGAAGCTAGGGGAATGTGTGCTCGGACCCTTGCTGAGATATTTGTGTTGTAGATAGTCACAGGTTAGGTGCCGAAGACTAGAGGTTGGCTCAGTTGGTGGCACTATTTAAGAAAAGTGATCAGGTAAAGTTCGGAAACTATAGACTGGTGAGCGTGACATTGGCGGTGGGTAGATTTTTGGGGGGACAGAATTCACATGTATTTTAATAGGCATGGACCGTTTCGATAAATTGAGCATGGCGTTGTGCGTGAGAACTTGACTGATTATTTTGAAGAATTAACAAAGATTCTTGATGTGAGCAGAGTGGTAGATGTCATCTCGATGAACTTCAGTAAGGTGTTTGACAGGGTTGTCCATGGGAGAGTATTTAGAAATGTTAAAGCTCATGGAATACAGTGAGAACTGGCCATTTGCCGACAGAACTCGCTCGAAGGTGGAAGACAGATGGTGGTAGTGGAGCGTTGTTTCAGACTTACGTTGGTGACAAGTGCGATGCCAAAAGGATCAGTGAAGGGTCCATCGCTTTTTGTCATTTAAGTAAAGGATTTGGATGTGACCATATGAGGTTTAGTTAGTAAATTCGCAGATGACGCCAAAATTGGAGGTGTCTGGGACAGTGAAGAAAGATGACCACAGAGCATAATGGAATCTTGATCAAATGGGCTAATCAGCTGAAAAGTGGCAAATGCAGTTTAATTTAGATAAATGTGAGGGACTTTATTGTGGCAAAGCAAATCAAAGCAGTACTTGTGCACAGAATAGTAAGGTCCTGCTGAGTGTTGCTGAACACTCGGTTCTTGGAGTGAAGGTTCATATTTCCTTGAAAATGGCATTGCAGGTCGATAGGATAGTGAAGATGGCCTTCGGTATGTTTCCGTTTATTTGTCAGAGCATTGAAAACATGAGTTGGGAGATCATTTTGCGGGTGTACAGGACGTTGGTTAGGCCACTTTTGGAATATTGCACGCAATTCTGATTTCCTTTCTGACGGAAGGTTGTAGTCAAACCTGAAGTTATTCAGAAAATATGTACAAGGACCTTGCCAGCGTTGGAGGATTTGAGCTAAAGGAACAGGCCGAATAATCTGGGGCTGTTTTCCCTGGAGGTTAGGAGGCTGATTGATGATCTTACAGAAGATTGTAAAACCATGTGTGGCATGGATAGGATAAGTAGACAAGGCATTTTCAGTGCGGTGCGAGAATCCAGAACTAGAGAGCATAGTTTGAGAGTGAGAGTGGAAATGTGTAAAAGGGGACGTAAGGCAGAAATTTTTCACGCTGTTGGCCAATTCTATTTTAATTAACCCACCTTCTCCCTGGAACATATCTATTGGCCCATTGGAATCTGTTTAACTATCAGCAACTTAGCCCTGTAATATTATCAGAGATCAATGATAAGGGATCTCAGCCAGTTTCAGCATATTGTTGAAAGGATATGGCACGAGACAAAATGTTTGCAGTCCATGGGAACTTCTGGATAAAATTTCCATCTTCTGTCTGTTCATGTCTATCTGCCATCATCTTATCTTCGGATCTATCTTACTTCCCCTTCGCTGAAGGCCCCTTCCTCCCTCACTCATTCTGTTGTTCCCCTTTCCCTCCTTTTTCAGTTTATCTCCCGTCATTTTCTTTTCTCTGTTTAACTTTCACTCTCACTCACCCCCTCAATCTCCACACACACTCTCTGTCTTCAAGTTGTGCAGTTGGAGAACTCATGGACACACGATGGGCAGAGTGTCCTCCATCTGTGCTCTAATAATTTTGAGGTTCTCTGAACCTCAGTAAAAACGTTTAGTGTCTGGACAGAAAAACTGTTTAAGTGACATTATAATCAATTAGCTCTTCCTGTTCTTCTCTGATGTGCAGCTGCATCTACATGCCTGCTCAAACAAAACGGTTTGAATGACGTTCAAGCAGTCCAGAAGACATTTCAATATATTCCAGAATGATATAAGAATGGAAAGAAAAACAAGGCAGGATAAGAAATAGCAGCAGAGCACAACGCATGTTTCCGAGTAGATCTCATGATATTGTTGGATTACGAATCTGTTAGGTCAGCAGATGTTCTGGACACCCACATCAGAATCATTGCAAAATAGATGTTGGAAATTGAACTCAACAATTAAAACAAGCTCGAGTAACGATTCTACTGATAACAATGAAATCATTGTCGATTGTCAGGAAAACCAAAAAGTTTCACTGATCTCCTTCAGGGATGGAAATCTGCCATCCTTACCTGATCTGCCCAAATATCACTCCAGATAGACAACAATGTGTTTGACTCTAAGTCACACTTTGAAAGTGCGCAGCGAGTCATTCAATTGTGCCAATCACAACAAAGCCCCAAGGCATGAAACTGGAGCCAATCACAACAAAGCCCCAAGGCATGAAACTGGACAGATCACCTGGAATCGACCGGGACACCGAAGTCAACGTCCAAAACATCCCTGTCTATCCTGCAAACTCCTGCTGACTAAGCGGAGCTGGTACAAATATTGGGAGAGCTGTCTTACAGACGAGTCAAACACAGTCTGCTATTGTCATACTTACAGAATCATACCTTACAGATACCGTAAAAGCAACTACCAACACCATCCCAACACGTGTTCTGTCCAACTGGCAGAACAGACCCCGCAGATGTGGCAGCACAGTGAGATACAGACGGCAGGGGGTTGCTCTGGGAGTCCTAGACATTGACTTAGTGCTAATGAAGTCTCGTGGCATCAGGGTAAGCATGACCAAGAACACATCTTGCTATTTATCACATAGTGTCCTCATCCGACTGATGAATCAATGCACCCCATGTTGAAAAACACTTACCGTGCTATTTGGAAGGACAAGCAGGAAGCTAAGGAAGGTGATGTCGCTGTGACATTCAAGGACGACATGAGGGCGGTGCTGGGATATAATGTATGTTATATGCAGATTAAGTTTATTTGCTTGGAAACCAGAAATTCTAAGAAGGAAAATGCACCAATTGGCAGAGTCTATAGCCCGCCACATAACAAAATCATATTGGGGCAGGCTATAACCAAAAAAGACTAATATCTGTAAAAATGATGTGGCAATTATCATCAACTATCATGTCGATTGGGTGAACCAGCTTGGTCAGAGTAGCATTGACCAGGAGTTCGCTGAGTATATACGTAATAGTTATCTTGAACAGTACGAACTGAAGCAACAAGGCAGCAAAC
>NW_025214035.1:26938-30261 GCF_004010195.1 Chiloscyllium plagiosum | reverse complement strand
GCAGATGTGGCAGCACAGTGAGATACAGACGGCAGGGGGTTGCTCTGGGAGTCCTAGACATTGACTTAGTGCTCATGAAGTCTCGTGGCTTCAGGGTAAACATGGCCAAGAACACATCTTGCTATTTATCACATAGTGTCCTCATCCGACTGATGAATCAATACACCCCATGTTGAACAACACTTACCGGGCTATTTGGAAGGACAACCAGGAAGCTAAGGAAGGTGATGTAGCTGTGACATTCAAGGACGACATGAGGGCGGTGCTGAGATATAATGTATGTTCTATGCAGATTAAGTTTATTTGCTTGGAAACCAGAAATTCTAAGAAGGAAAATGCACCAATAGGCAGAGTCTATAGGCCGCCACATAACAAAATCATATTGGGGCAGGCTATAACCAAAAAAGACTAATATCTGTAAAAATGATGTGGCAATTATCATCAACTATCATGTCGATTGGGTGAACCAGCTTGGTCAGAGTAGCATTGAGCAGGAGTTCGCTGAGTATATTCGTAATAGTTATCTTGAACAGTACGAACTGAAGCAACAAAGCAGCAAACTATCCTCGATCTGGTCCTGCGTAATGAGACAAGAATAATTAATGACCTCATATTTAGGGATCCTATTGGAAGGAACGATCACATATTTTAGAATTTAAAATGCAGATGCAGGGAGTGAAGTCAAATTCCAGTACCAGGATCCTGTGCATAAACTAGTGGGACAACCACAGGATGAGGGAGGACTTCGCTGAATTAGACTGGAAATAAAGATTTTATGGTGGGACAGTTGCGTCCTTTTGAAAGCAATTGTTCCGAGTGCTCACCAAAAGTATATTCCAGTGAAATAGAAGGATTAAAAGAAAAAGGGCAATCTACTATGGTCTCTTCAGGGAATAATGCAGGCTATAAAATTGAGAGAAAGATCGTACAAAGTATCCAAGATCAGTGGGAAAGCAGGGGTTTGAGGAACATTCAAAGGTCAGCAGAAAGGGCCCATAAAGAGCTATAAAGAAAAGTAAGGCAGAACATGAGGAAGAGAAAAACAGAACACAAAGACAGACCACAAAACTTACTATAATAATATAAAACAAAGTGCCAATTAGTTATGGGATATGGTGAAATGGTCAGGCAATGAATAGGTATTTTGTGTCACTCTACACAGTGGAGGACACTAACTACACGCCAGTAATTGACAAAGAGACGAAGGTAGGTAAGGACCTGAAAGCAATCATTATTGCAGAAGAGGTAGTATATGGAGCTAAGGGTAAACAAGTCCACTGGCCCTGATGGAACAAGATGGCGTGAGAAATAGCAAGTTCACTGTGGTAAATGTCCAAAATTCTTTGGACTCTGGGACAGTTCCAGCAGATTGGAAAACAGTAAATGTGACTCCACTCTTCAGAAAGTACGGTAGACAAAATATGGGGAATAATAGACAACTGAACTTAACTTCTGCCGTGGGGGAGATGCTTGAGTCTATTACCATGAATGAAATAGCAAGACGTCTGGGTAGAAATTGTAATTTGGTCATTGGCAGCAGGGGTTCATGAAGTGCTGGCCTTGCTTAACAAACCTTTTGGAAATCTATGAAGACGTAACAAGCAAAGTGGACAATGGTGAACCCGTAGATGTAGTATACCTAAATTTCCACAACGCTTCGACAAGGTGCCATACAAAAGGCTGCTGCACAAGATAAATATGCATAGCGTCATAGGTAATGTATTAGCATGGATAGAAGATGGGTTGACTAACAGAAAACAAAGAATGAGGATAAATGCGTGCTTTTCTGTATACTTGTTCTTGAGGGGAATGGCCGCAGGAGGTCCCTGCACTGGCTGCTTCCTCCCAGTCCCCCTCACTGTAACCCATCTATCTGCCAAGAAGATGGGTTGACGAACAGAAAACAAAGAATGAGGATAAATGCGTGCTTTTCTCGATGGCAATCAGTAATTAGTGCTGTGCCTCAGGTATCTGTGTTGGAACAGCAATTATTCATATTTCAAAATGATGATTTGAAGTTGAGGACCACGTGTAGTGTGTCAAAGTTTTCAGATGGCAATAAGATGTGCGGTAGAGCGAAGTATGCAGTGGACTATGAAACATTGCAGAGAAACTTAGATACTTCATGTAAACGGCAGTTGTCTGGAAGACGGAATGCAATGGTAGTAAATGTGAGGTCACCCATTTTGCAAACAGTAATGGTAAAAAGATATTATTACTTGAATGACAAAAAGAAATTGCAGCACGCTGTTGTGCAGAGTAACGTTTGTGTCCTTGTAGATGAATCACAGAGGGCTGGTGTGCAGATGCAACAAGAAATTAGGAGGACAAGTAGAATTTTGTACTTCCTTGCGAAAGAAACTGAGTTTAAAAGCAAAGAGGATATGTAACAGCTGCGCAGAGTTCCGGTGACGCCACACCTTGGGTACTGTGTACTGATTTGGTCTCCTTACATGAAAAGGATATACTGGCACGTGAGGCGTTGCAGAGGACTTTCACTAGGTTGCTTGCGGAATTTTGGAGATTGGCTGACGAGGGGACACTGACTAGACTGGGATAGTGTTCATTGGAATTACGAAGAATGAGTGTAGTTCTTACAGAAACATATCCAAGTACAAAGGGGAAAGATAAGTTAGACGAAGACAGGACGTTTCTACTGGCAGGCGAAACTCGGACAAGAGGGCACAGCTTCAAAATTAGAGAGAGCAAGTTCAGGTCTGAATTGAGAACAAACTTGTTTACTCACGGGTTGTACATGCATTGAAGTCTCTGCCCAGTGAATTCGTTGATGCTATTTCAGTAGACGTTTTAAAAGCAAATATGGATATTATTTAAGTAATGAATGATTAAAGGGTTAGGATGAGAAAACAGGTAAGTGGAGTTGAGACCACAGAAAGATCACGCATTTATGTTATTGAATGGCGGAGCAGGGTCCTCCTGCTCCTATATCTTATGCTCTTATGTTCTGGAGACAGCTGCCCCACACAAAAATGACCATTCAGAGACAATAATTTTAAACACAGTTCCCTGCACAACCATGACCATTCATTGACTGCAATATGAAACACAGCTCCCTGAACAAAACTGACCATTCATCGACAGTAATACTAAGCACAGCGTCCCTTCAATCCACTATCCCCGCCTGGTATTTTCATATGCTACCGCGCTCCGCAACCCGCACCTCCCGCCACACCCTCAAAACACAACGTCCCCGTGCCCCTAAATCACTCCCTACCCTCCCCAAGCCACTCAGCCCAACACCATCCCACCTCCCCTTCAATTCCGTCTCTCCCCGTCCCATCAAGCAACAAACGACAATCTCC
>NW_025214035.1:20405-26805 GCF_004010195.1 Chiloscyllium plagiosum | reverse complement strand
GTTTTTTTTTAGATTACATTACAGTGTGGAAACAGGCCCTTCGGCCCAACAAGTCCCCACCGACCAATCTCACCCTTCCCCGCCCCTGAAGCCACGTCGTCCCCACCTCCTGAATCAACACATTCCTCCCCCTCCTAAATCTGCGCCCACTCTCCCGCCCCCTCAATCCGCTCCCTACCCCTGTCCCCTCAGTCCGCATTCTCCGCTGGCAACTTCAAAACACCCCTTGACACTCCCGCGCCCCTGGCTGTTCCCATGGACAATCGTAGCATGTCGGGATAAAATTTAAAACAAACAGCTGAATGATTGTAATTAGCCCTGACTGAACGTCAATGCTCAGCTGTTTGACCTTCGGAAAGTGAACTGAAGTCCCTCATTGCAGGCAGGTCTTCAGTTGGAGATGGAAGGCGATGTGGATCTTCACCATGAACCCAGCGTGGTGTCTCCACAGTCACCGTACAGCTAGATCCAAATTGCATCTTGAACGGTTACCTCCCACTGCAGTCCTCGGAATCGTCATGTGCTGGCAGTTTGTCACTTGGCGCGTAGCATACACGTGCAATTCACCCCCGCCCCAAACACAGGGGACATCAGAGAACAGGGAAATCACACAGATGATGTAACAGATGATCCACACATCAGCTTCGCCAGGCGTCCCGGGGGGAATGCAGTAGAACCTACAGCGTGACCCATGGGGGATGAAAGGCATCCATAGTGTGTCCAGAGGAGATACAGCAGTGTCTGCGTGGTGTCCCAGATGTAATGCAACAGGACCTACAAGAGTCCCAGAGCGGATGCAGCAACATCTACAGGTTGTCTTGATGGCGTTTTGAGGTATTTACATTGGGTCTAGGTTAAAACTGATTGTGCTTCCAGGGAATCCACTTGGGCTGTCAATATTCACACGGAATTTCATGGGCAGTATTTCACAGGAAACTCCCCAGAGTGTATCATCACTTACACAATATGTTGTCGATGTTTCCATGGGACTAGCGGTACTGTGTCAGGGTGGAACAGACATTCGCAGAGAGACCATAGTGTTTACATGGGTCTGCATGTAATAGGTTCTGGATGATCACCAGAAATTATATTGGTATCGAAGTGATTTGATGGAGAGTTCGCCCTGAGGTAGATGGTTGTAGGGAGGGTTGTATTACTTACTGAGCATCCCAAGTGACATTTCAGTGTTTATAGGTATCCTCAGCAAGACGTTCAGTACTTACAGGACTTCTTTGGCATCTATTCGTGTCTGTCGGGGGTGTTAGGCGACAATGTCATTGTTTACAGTGTTTCCACAGGAAGCGTATCAGTGGTTGCAGATAGTCCCAGGCACGTATCTCAATATTTAGTGCATTCATGGAAAGTTTATCTGTGTCCTCAAGGATTGTGTTAACATTGATAATGGTTCTATGCAGTGGGAAAATGGATGGCATGTCAGTTATGACGCATTTTGGTCTGCAAAACAAGAAGGCAGTCTTTTGGCTGAAGAATCCTCGGTTGGGAGAAGCGGATGTTTCAGTCAGAACGAGCTGTCATTGTGCACAATTCACCGAAAGTCTCACGTAGGTGTAGCAGGGGCTGAGAAGGGAAATGGTTTGTTGGCCTTCACATTGAGAGTATTCAGGTTCAGGAGCAGTGATTTCTTTCTGCAATTATGCAGGGTCCATCACTGGAGTATTTTGTGGAGAGTTGGTTTCCTTCATCTGAGGAAGGATGTTCTGGTTACAGAGGTAGTGTAACAAAGGTTTACCAGACTAATTACTGGATTGGTACGAATGAGGTATGAAGTGAGATTAGATTAGGTAGGGTGATATTCAGTGGAACAGCGAAGAATGAAGGGGAATCGCAGAACCTACAAAATTCTAACAAGGATGAGAAAAGGTAAATACACGGAGGATGTTCTTGCTGACCAGGCAGTCCAGAAACAGGGGTCAGAGTCTAAGGATAAAGTCTGGCTCATGCAGAACTGAGATGAGGAGAAACGTCCACACCCACAGAGTGCTGAGTCTGTGGAATTCACTGCCAAACGAAGTAGTTGAAGCCAATGTATTGAATGTTTCAAGGAAGGAGATAGATTCAGTTCTCGAGGTTAAGAAGAACAAACTGTATGAGAAGTAAACTTGAACAGGAGAATGAGCTGGATAATTAAGGAGGATTAAATTGAATGACTAAGCATTTTTGAGGGACTGAATGGCCTTCTACTGTTGCCGTGTATACAGTTTCCTGAAGATGGGTTCATGCCCGAAACGTCGATACTCCTGCTCCTTGGAAGCTGCCTGACCTGCTGCGCTTTTCCAGCAACACTTTCTCAGCTCTGATCTCCAGCATCTGCCGTCCTCACTTTCTCCAATACAGTTTCATTATTGATTAGGTTAGATTCCTTTCAGTGTGGAAACAGGCCCTTCGCCCAACAAGTCCACATCGACGAGGCGAAGAGTAACCCAGCCACACACATTCCCCTCTGACTAATGCGCAATTCAGCATAGCCAATTCACCCAACCTGCACATCTTCGGATTGAGGGAGGAAACCGGAGCACCCGTACAAGGGGAAAACGTGCAAACTCCAGACAGAGGCTGGAATTGGACTTGGGATGCTGGTCCTGTGAGGCAGCAGAGCTAACCACTGAGCTACCGTGACTCTGTCAGGACAGCCTGTCGATGTTACTGTATCCAGTCTGTGACCCTTGTAGGTACGGTTGCATCCCATCTGGGATACGCTACAAATACTGCTGTATCTCCTCTGGGACACAGTATAGATACCTCTGCGTTCTCCTTGGGTCAGGCTGCAGGTTCTGCTCTATCACCCCGCTCCCTTCCCCCGCCTCAACGCGGGGACACCCAGTAAATGTTAATGCTTTATATACGGGTCAACCTGTAATTAGCATCGAATCCGCGCAATGTGGGAGAAGGCCATTCGGCCCATTGGCGGCACACCAACGCCCTTCAGAGCATCCAACCCGAACACACCCTATTCCCATAAAACTGCATTTCCCATGACTAATCAATCTCGACAGCACTTCATCGAGCTGTGGGAGGGAACCGGAGCACTTGGATATAACCGATCGACAGAATGTTCGAAGTCCACATAGTCGGCCGAAGGTGGATCGAAGTTTGGTCCCTCGCACTGTGAACGAGAAGTACCAGCCAGCATGCTGCTCCTCATTGTCACAATTCCCTTGGATTCCCTATGGACACTGATAAACTGTCCAGGGACAGGGATTTCTGCAACATTTTGCAAGGATTCGCTGTCATAATTTACCGACTCCCCAGCCCACACTGCAAATGCTGAAACATTACCTGAAGTATTCCCTATAAATATTGATACACTCCCCCGCCATTCCCTAGAGAATTCTGTCACAGTCCAGAGGAAGATCCTTGAAATATTCACACCCTACCCAGAAAAACCGCTTAAAAACCGGCTGACACACTGCCCACAGCTTCATGCTGTAAACACTGTTGCATCCTATCTGGAAACCCTGGGAATGTCAATAAATGTGCCTTGGAATCCCTGTGGTTGCATTTCTCGCAGCCCAACATTACTGGGTTCAATTCCAGTCTCGACTGAACGTGTTTATGGAATTTGCACAATCTCCTCATATCCATTTGGGTTTCCTCCCAAACTCCAAGGGTATTAAGGTACGTGGATTTGCCAAGGAAAATGTTGGATTTTGGTTTACGGAGGTGGGATATTTTTCAGCATGTTGGTGGAGACTTGATAGATTGAATCGTCTGCTTCCAGAATGGAGGGATTCCAAGGTATTGCATTCCTGCCAAAAAATCCATGAAAATGAGAACATATGTAGCAGTGATTCCCTGTAAACGCCGACACACTGTTCACGGACGCCACCTTACTCCTGGCAGTTTCACTGAATACCCAATGTAAGTAATAATACACTTGAAGGGACCCAAGAAAATACTCCCGCCGTACACTGCAAATTTTGAATCAATTTTCCAAAATCTCTATGAACGCTGTCAAATGCTCCAAGGATACTTTAAATAAAGTTCACTCGCTGACGATGCTCAGCAGGTACTGCCGCCCTCCCTCCCTTTGTAAGGGAGAATGAACTCCTTGGAGACTGAAACAGATCTATGTGATCACCCTGTAAATAGAACTGCAATAATGTTTACACTGTGGAATGATGCACACAGTTCGTGAGGACACACAGTGAATGCTCTCGCAGGTACTGAGGTCTCTCTATAAATACTGACTCAATCTGCGAAGACACCCTGGAAATTCTGTGGCATCTCTTGTAAGTATGAACACGCTCCAGTGACGCTCAATTCTGAATGTGTCCTTGGCGCAGCTTCAAAAGTGCGATGATCACTGAGAAACTCACTGTGGTCTATCTCTTTGTATACCTGTTACACACTGACCATTTTCCAATGAACATGCCCCGATGTGAATGATGACACACTGTAGGCGGTCTCCTGTTATATACACCCTCTGAGATATCCAGTTAGAGCTTTCAAATTCCTTCGGAGACAATAGACAATAGGCCATTCTGCCTTAGAGCCTGCACCACGATTCAATATGATCATGGCTGATTATCCTTAATCTGTGTCCTGTTGCTGCCTTATCTCCATAACCCTTGATTCGACTATCCTTGAGAGTTCTATCCAACTCTTTCTTAAATGAATCCAGAGACTGCGCCTCCACTGTCCTCTGGGGCAGTGCATTCAACACAGCCACCACTCTCTGGGTGAAGAAGTTTCTCCTCATCTCTGTCTTAAATGGTTTACCCCGTATTTTTAAGCTGTGTCCTGTGGTTCGGCACGCACCCATCAGCGGAACCATGTTTTCTGGTACCAGAATGTCCAAAGCTTTAATCATCTTATATGTCTCAAACAGATGCACTCTCAGTCTTCTAAACACAAGGGTAAACAAGCCTAGTCTCTCCAGTCTTGCAGTGTAAGGTAATCCCGCCACTCCAGGAATTGACGACGTGAACCTACGCTGCACTCCCTCAATAGCCAGAATGTCTTTCCTCAAATTTGGAGACCAGAACTGCACACAGTACTCCGGTTGTGGTCTCACCGGCGCCCTATACAGCTGCAGAAGAAACTATTTGCTTCTATACTCAATCCCTCTTGTTATGAAGGCCAGCATGTTATTAGCCTTCTTCACTACCTGCTGTACCTGCATGCTTACCTTCATTGACTGGTGTACAAGAACACTCAGATCTCTCTGTACTGCCCCTTTACCTGAATTGATTCCATTTCGGCAGTAGTCTGCCTTCCTGTTCTTGCCACCAAAGTGGATAACCATGCATTTATCCACATTAAACTGCATTGGCCATGCATCTGACCACTCACCTAACTTGCCCAGGTCACCCTGTAATCTCCTAACATCCTCATCACATTTCACCCTGCCACCCAGCTGCTAATTTGCTAATGTTATTGCTAATATCATCTTCTATATCATTAACATATATTGTAAAAACCTGCGGTCCCAGTACTGAGCCCTGTGGTACCCCACTGGTTACTGCCTGCCATTCCAAAATGGAGCCGTTTTTCGCTACTCTTTGTTTCCTAACAGCCAACCAATTTTCAATCCAAGTTAGTACTTTGCCCCCAACTCCATGCGCCCGAATTTTGCTCACTAACCTCCTATGTGGGACTTTATCAAAAGCTTTCTGAAAGTCCAGGTACACTACATCTACTGGATCTCCGTCGTCCATCTTCAGAGCTCCATCCTCAAAAAATTCCAGAAGATTAGTCAAGCATGATTTCCCCTTCAGAAATCCATGCTGACTCTGACCTATCCTGTTACTACTATCCAGGTGTGCTGTAATTTCATCTTTTATAATAGACTCCAGCATCTTTCCCACTACTGTGGTCAGACTAACTGGTATATAATTTCCTGCTTTCTCTCTCCCACCTTTCTTAAAAAGTGGTACAACATTAGCCACCTCCAATCCGCAGGAACTGATCCCGAATCAATCGAACTCTGCAAAATAATCACCAACGCATCCACGATCTCTCGATCCACTTCCTTTAGTACCCTGGGATGTAGACCATCAGACCACGGAGACTTATCAACCTTCAGACCTCCATTTCCTGGAATATCGTTTGATGCTCTTAGTGTAGCAAACATTGTGAATAATTTTCTGGAAAACAGTAAGTCAATCAGTTCTTGAGGTAGGAATGATCACAGATTCAGTGGTACTTGCGTGAAGACATTTCTCGTTATCTCAGTCACTCAGTCTGCTCGACAGTTCGGAGACTGTGGCCCATGTTTCTAGATTCCTATCAGCAGACGCAGCTGCTAACATGAATCATGTCAATCTCTTTTTAACAATTTGCAGTTCAACGAGAACACCTCTTATTGACATGCAAGATGGGATATCTAAATCTCACCCATTTTGTTCCACTTCATAAACAATCTCCAGTCCCAGGAATG